>NW_010264778.1:56345-103739 GCF_000690775.1 Eurypyga helias
TCAGCAGCAAGGCTCCAGAGCCGGACCTTGCATCCCTCCACGTCTGTCTAGGAAACAACCGCCTTTGGAGCGTTAGATGTCTCCTTCCGAATAAATCACTTGTCAGTTCATGGCTCACAGCTGCCAGCGTCTACCAGGCTGTTTACTGCATCCGAGCCATTTCCATTCTAATGGTACACACCAGAAGAGGAAGACGTACTGAAAACACACAGAGCGGTGACAAGTGTTAATGGGGCTGCTCTCCTGCTTTAAAGCAATTCTATTAACACATTATACTGCAGCGGAGGGTAATTATTTCCAAGGGAAATGGGTTTTGCGACCATGACCCACGGTAGGCCCTCATAATGGTGATTAAATTCACATGTGACTAATATGCATAAGACATTAACTGAAGTTTGAGGATTTATTAAGATTTGCAGAGACATCTGCAGGGCCACAGAAGACAGTCTCCTTGGGCTGCAGAAATGAAAAACAAAGTAAGAAAAGTTCCTGTTGGCCTTTATAGCTAAATAAATGAATTTCAGATTTTCAGTGATATGTCTTAAAGTAACACCTCTGCAAATCTAACATTCTCTTTAGTAAAGAAATGAAAATGATAGGGTTCCTGCCACTCATCATATGTAGTAAAATATGACATGTGCCTCCATTTAAGGCAACTACCACTGAAGATCAAGCTAATTTAGAAACATGGGGGAGGGGGATAAACAAAATAAGGAGCATTTAGATTCAGTTTCTCACCTGGCATAGTCTGTCTCTTCCTTACTGCAACCTGATGGCAGCACAACGTTGTGCATTTGGTACTTCCCAGCCATGCAAGTGAGCAGAGTACTGGTAAATGTGGGATAGACCTTGATCCTGTGCAGCATCCAACTGGCTAAGCCAGTGCTGGAGACTGATTAAAGCCAACAGCTGATCACTCTGCCACTGGAAAATCCCCACCTCTGTCTCCCTCCTGACACTGCCCTCACCATTATACACCAGTCTGCCTGCCTTCAGCACACATTTACCACAGATCCACATCAGTCCCAGCAGGAACTATAAACAGGGCAAATGCCAAAAGACCTAATCCAAGTTCTGCTGTGCCACACACATTAGAATGTAAAAGCCTTTCCAGCTTCATAAAGGGAAATCCTTTTATGGATTTCCACAGTGGATTGATGTAGTCTCTACAGTCACAGGTAAACGAGGGCAGCAGCAGCAAGCTAACAGCTCCCACACGCTCTCAGGATGGCTCTGCTGTGCCACTACGGCATCTGGTTGCAGCTGTGGAGCAGTTGGCAAACCTTAAGCCCATCCTTTATGGGAAACCATGCTGCAGCACCTGTCTGTGAGAACCAAAGGCTGTTATGAAGAGCTTCCTCCACTGCACAATACCTTAAATGTTCTTGAAGAACAAAATATGCTGATTTGAAAGGAAAAATGGCTCTCATCAGATTCTGTCCATGCAACAGCAGTGCGGGAGGCTTTAACGAGTATCTCTCCATTGCCTTCTGAATGTGTGTTTATACACAGTTTGGATATAGAAAAGGGAATGGAAGGGAGAACAGAAGTGAGGAAAATTTGGACCTACATCGTGGGTGGAATGAGTATAGATGTAGTTCTTACCACCCAGCCAAGTTTTCCACTGCATATCCTGTAACGCCTCACGGTAGCAGCACACAGTCAATATTTGATAGACAAGTTGGCAAAGCTTCTTACATCTTACGTTACCTACTTACTACACAGCAGGCTGAGAAGGCAGGCAGGCTACCGGAGCCCACACCAGGCAAACACTACAATCCGGCTTCTCCCCTGGACCTGTGCCTCGGGAACAGAATGGGAACAGCCTGGGCTTCTCAGCCCTTGCTGTCATAAGCAATAAAGCAGAGAGGGATGCAATTGCTTTCAGACATTGATTGAAAACCTTTGGGCTCCATCATTCATGCAGAATTTCTATTGATAAACATGCACACTAGGATATCCACTGCATTTAAATGACTGTCTGCTTTTATTCAGCCACCTTGCCGTTCTCCGTATGCAACAGCGCGCAACTGGATCCAAATACAGCCTCCAGTGCTGGGCTCTGATGAACAGCAGAACTAAACCCAGCATTTCTCTCAAGCAGGTGACCCTTTCTCATCATTTTCTGCTTGGCCACTCCCTGAAATCCACTGAGAGCTGATCCCCACGATGCCCATCACGACATTTATGGACTCTGACAGATTAAAAAATAGAAAGGATTGAATTTGTTATTCATCAAATGTTATTTTTTCCTAGATTTGAGAATACAATGAATCGTACCCCAGAAAGTACTGTGATGGGGTAGAAAATGTTAAGAAAGGAAATAGTTTATAATTTCAGAGGCAACATTCATTTATAGAGCTACTTATCGAGCAGGGACAATACCTTTGGTAGGCTCAATAATGTCATTCCTTTATTACAAAAACCTCTGGAATCTCCAAAGTAATCCTTGAATTGAGATTATCTTAAGGTAAAAAATAGTATTTTTTGAGAGTAGAGAAGATGTTCCAGCCTCATTTCATAGTTCATCTGACAGAGCATAACTCTATATGGATCATCAGATCAGTGACCCAGGAACATAACTCCGCTGAAACATTCTCCGCACGGTGAACACCAATGGCTTGGAACAGGCCTACAGGGTCTAACCCATCAAGGCACCTGTAGCAATTCAGCAGACTGTAGCATCTCTAAAATTGCCATCAGTCCTTTAAACCACAGGTCTACAAATGTACGTCTCTCTACAGGAGGAGCAAAGTCTGATTTGATCTGACAGGCTGAAATAGCCTCATCAGAACTATTAACTAAAGTATCTTCAAAGGTGCTTATGGTGGGTTTAGATCGTGTTGAAAAACCTACTTCTTTTCCCTGCTGTGACTACAGAACTCCAACAGGATGCTTGAATGGATAAACCAAGATTCCGTTCATGGAATCACGTCAACACAACGCACTACGACCTCCCCACACAGCCCAGCCAGCCTTCCTAATTCACGATCTTTTCCCAACCGGAGGATGTCCAAAAGGGACTGAACCTGTCACATCACTGCTCAGGGCCAGAGCCTTGCTTTGATGTGGTGGGCAGCTGGTTTTGATGTGGCTAAGCCTCTATCCTGAGCCAAGAGCAAGACCAACAGCTACAGCTTTCTGGTTTCTCCCAGTTCAAGCCCATCAATTTCTGCAGCTTCTCCTTTGCCCCCTGCTCTTCCAAACACTCCTGCTCTTCCCTCCTCTGCCCTTGCCACTGTGCAATGTTCTCAGTGGGGGAGCAGAGGGACCTTCCTCGAAACAACCTTTTGGGGTGAGGAAGATGACCTGGTGGGTGAGCGAATGGAGAAAGTGCAAGGGCACAGGGGAGAAAAGACACAACGATGACAGTCAGAGCTGTGCCCAACCCACACTTCGAGGGTTTCTCTGCAAAAACATATATAGATATTTAGATAGAACCTTTCTAAAATGAAAACTAAAATATTGATACATTCATCACAGATAAACATATTGTACTGCAAATGCAGCTTGGTGAGCAGGGTCCTGAAAGATATTGTAAACAGTTCAAAAATTTTCCTCTTGCATAAACTCCAGCACTCCAGATCTGTTTTGTTGCTAGGCTTAATTTCAAATCATTAAATAAAATCTTTTTTTAAAAAAAAAAAGCTTTTTCTAAAAAAAATGCAAACATCCATGTGCTTCATAAAAGAAATTTCTTTTTTTTTTTTTTTTGACATGTTTACCCCAATCTAATTAAAAACTGTGCTTGTCATATCTTGGAAAATTAACTGTCTTCACAGAGGGCAAGTACTATCATTTGGAGAGGTCACAATAAATTACTTATAAACAAGAAAAAAAAATTAATTCCTGCTTTAAGTACCGAGCTCTTTACAGACCTAATTAAAGAGCAAAACTCAGTGTCCTGAAGTGACTCTGCATTGCTTCCCACTTGCAGAACACAAGTCTGCATGTTTAAGGGAGCAACTCAACACATTTGGGAAAGAAATGGAGAGCACAAAATGAATAATATAAAAGATGAGAGACAGGATTTTATGCAAGTGCATTATGAATATCGACACACCCCAACACTAGAACAGTCGGTGCACCATTACTGTGGAAACTGGGGGATTGTCTTTGTTGTCATTCAGTGCCAAAAATCAATGCTTGGGATCCTTTTCTCAGGACACTGTTACAACTCATAAATTATTAACCGGAGCTTTTTGTAAAAAGTTCCTGTTTACAAGGTTACTCTGTAAGTGAAAATGTTTGTTTCCCCTCAGATCTCGACGGTAAAGCATCTGTGGGTAGATTTACATGATGAAGTTGATAGATTTGTATTTTGACAGTACATCTGTCATCTTCGCTTCACGTGTCAAGAGGTCAGGTGTGCACTTGGTGTTATCAGGTGGCTCATTAGAGCCCTCTGGGATACACTGCCCTGTCTGCTTTGCTTTAAGTGACAAGAACCCATTCGGTTTAGCCCTTGCTGCAAGAATTCACATCCCCTTCGCAATTGTATTTTCCTCCTGTCAGAGATTGGAACGAATGAGTAGCACACAAAGAGAGAAAACATCTAGGGACGCAGCACCATGTGGTCAAAGCTCAATTCCTTCACCCACCCCCCCGGTCAACCTGGGCTGCTGAAGGTGCAGAGCATCCCCATGGCCTCTTCTGTACAGAACCTGAAATAGATATTTAGACACTCAGCACAGTCCCCTTCCAACTCGCAGTGTCTCGTCAAACAAACGTGCGTTAGTCACTGCCAGGAAGCTCGCTGCTAACCACTGTTAGACCCTTGCACCCTCTATAGGGGCAGAGCCCAGTCCATAGGCTGCGAAAGTCGTGCTCTAAAGTAGAAGGAAGTAGTTTTCCCATTACTTTCCAAAGACTCTGTAGAGTTTCTGAAAGTAGCAGTACCGTTTCTATACTCCTCCTGCAATGTTCCTCATGGATTTGCTAACACCTCCTGCTGTCGGCGGGCACATCCTCAGAAGGCAGACAAGGGAACATCACTGTGCATTCATCTGGACCTGTGTGAACTCATCAGCTCCAGGAGTTTCGTATGAATCCCAGTGACAGCGCGGTTTAGTCCTGCGAATACCAGAGCTGTTTCACAAAGCACCCACTTCATTTTGTTAGGACTTAGAGTAATGCATTTTACATTGATTTTACCACTGTAGTAGATTACTTGTGGGCCATTTAATTTAAAGGGTAAGCAAACAGCTGACAGTTTTGCTTGCAAATCACTTGTTCTAGTGAATTTTAAGCAATGGACATATTTGTCAAAAAATTGTAAAGAAAAAAAATTACCGTTTCTGTAAACTGGAAAATCATCCGATGCACAAGTTTGGGTGGGTGTGCATACTACTATACAGCAGACAAACAGATTTCATACCTGATTTTCTGTTATATTTTAGGCTACTTCTCCACTTCTGCAGTGTTCCTCATCTCTTCCTTGTGGTCACTGATGGATGGCATTGTAGATGTTCCTTTAAGGTGCATGAAAATTATTTTTCCGTTTACTGTGGCTCCCTGAGGTCTCAGGCATACAAAGGCTACAGGTCAACTGTCCTTGAAGAGTCTATTGAATAGCCCTTCATATAAATAATATGGACTACCTTGAGACAGAGTATCAGTCAGTCTTCTGATTCCCTGCTGAGATCGTTTGTGGGACTGGATGAACCCCTTAGCTTTCTTTTCGTGTCTGAACCAAACTTTCCCTCTACTTAGAAGACTCAGCAAGAAGTTTCCTAACCAGAAGGCATTTCTGTGAAAAACCTCCCTGATGATTCAAATTAAAAAAAAAAAAAAGTGCAGAAAGTGCATCCACCCACAACCCTGAATTGCAGAAAACACCACCAAGGACTCTATAGCCGAGAGCCATGAGTGGGATTAACATCTCACGCGGCGCATACATTAAAGAGCGCAAGGCGTACTGGATTCCTACAATTTATACATTTTTTAGGTAAATGCCCTCACCAATCTGTACAACCTCATGTCAGTATAGACGGTCATGAAGTGAAACCAACCCAGTGAGCGGACAAAACATTAGTGTTCCTATTCCTCTGCTGAGAGGTCTTCAGTGACTAAATGCCAAGATGTAAATGGAACGAGTCAGTTCTGCAAAATTTCACTTACAAAGATACAACCCTTTTATATCCTAAATGAAGAAGCCACTGCTAGTGCTGGATCATCCAATGTCCCTAAACAACCACTACTTGGGAGGTACAATGCACATTATGACTGAGGCAGACAACTATAAATCAGAGAGCTAATATAGCTTTAAAAGTTACTGCCCCCCAGCTGCAACCTTCATTGTAGCTGAAGCTATTTCACTTCACTTCCTACCTCTGGAGACCACAAGGCATGTATGATACCTACATTTCGGCTGAAGACTAGTATCTTGTTAAGATGCATTGCTTAATCACTTGTGATCTGACCATACCCAATATGAAAAACATATTGGCTAGAAGAGATTTGTAAGTCTCTGTATTTCAGTCCCAGAAAGGCATACAAAGACTGAAGGCACAATCTCCTTTCATCATCATTTGGTATGGGCAAGAAGAGTGAAGAGAGCTGACTTTCCACTTAGTCTCCGTCATGTCTGCGCCTTTTACAAGGCATTACGCCTCAAAGGACCAGAAAGACATATTCATTTCCAGGACCATTCTGTAAAGTGCAACAGTGGCATTTCACAGGCTTGAGCCACCAGGTACAGTGTAGCCTGCAGTGATTTTTCTGGCAAAATTTAATTGACCATCATTTTGTATAAGTGATCATAATGAACAAACTTTTTATCTATACCACCAAAACTGCCCTCCTTTTGAGTGTATCTCATTTCTATTAGTATTAACAGGAATGTCACACAGACAGAGCAGGGTAGAATGGCCCCTGAAGTGTTCTAACAGCAATATTAATTTCTCTTGGTGAGTGACTTTGTCCTTGTAACAATAATAAAGTACAGTACTCCATAAAATGCAAAAGGTCTCTTGAAGGTTGACACAGGATGTTATTCTGATTACTTTGTGAATTTTCATCAAAATCAGAAAAATCTGGTAGCTGAGACATACCCATACAAGATTCTAGACTTTAAAGTATGAGCTGAAAACACTTCCTAGGCACCTTTTTTTTTTTTTTTTTTTTTTTTTTGTAAAAGTAATTTTTTTTTCCTTGGCCCTTTTTTTTTTTTTTTTTTTTTTTTTTTTTGGTAAGAGTACTTGTTTAAGAAGTAAAAGACACAAAGAAAAATCAACGGGAGATGTGTTGCATATTCATCAAGGCAAAATCATCATTTGGAAGGAAACCCTGCCTCATATCGGCATCTAGACAATCCTGCTTTTTTGCAAAGGGGACCTAGTCGCTCAACTAAACACTAGAAGTGGTGCATGCTCCATTTCCATGCAGTGAGAATCCCTGCAGCCACAACCTTCAAAAAAAACACCCTCACGAACACAACTTAACCAGCATATTCCAAATTCCAAGGTAAGCAGATTCATTCTGAGTCTGCCCAGAATTATTACCACACTACAGTGTTTGGGGACACTTTGCTGGGAAAAGCAGTCCCTTAAATGCCATTACTACAGTTTAGAGGCATTTATTTATCCTAAATGGTTAAAAGTTTGTTACAGGAGCATCTATATTTCAGTAGATACAGAAGCGTCTATTGTTGTGACAGAAATCTTAACTGGTCTCTTTCTTACCTCAGGGTCTGTTCAGTCTGCAAGCAAGTTGTTAGTCTTCAAAGACATTTTCTATTGTTGTAGGTTTGTTATGAACTAAACCTTGAGAAAATTTACAGCAAATGTAAAAATTTTATTCACTCTCTTTAGGTACAAATTCTAACACAAATCCTTGAAGATAACAGACTTAAAGGTAAATGGAAAATGGAATAGAATCTATCATGGATTTAATAGAGTTGTAGGATGCAAGAGAAACCTTGCAGGGATTTCTATTAAGATAATTTATTTCCTAGATAAAGAAAATTCCATTGATCTAGTTTATACATCAAAGCGCTTATTTTGATACCACAGATATTTCCTTATCTAATTGGAGAAGATAAGGACAGCAGGAAGGGACTGGCTAAAGAGTGAACAATGGCACTTCCTGTTCAAAACAAGATAGGATGGAGCTCTTCACCAGTCAGTCTGGGTCATGTTCAACCATGGCCTGGCAAAGAGGCACAGGGAACAGGCAGCACCTCTACCTGGGAGAGTAATAGTGGGTGACTTCAGCAGCACAAACTTCAAGGCCACTCTTCGAGGTAGAATCGGTAAGAACATGCACTATCCAGCAAGGAGGCATGAGCTGAAAAAAGCAAGCGTAGAGTATTAGTCAAACACTTGCTGACTGAATTGCCAGCGTGACACAGCTATGAAAAAGGCAAAAGCAACATGGGCTGTAGAAAGCGGAGTATTTGGAGCAGAGATGGGGAAGTGCTAACAAAAAGATGTCAAATCAAGTGCATAGTTCTGGCAAACCTTGTTCAAAAAAAGATTCACCTAAATTGCAAAGGATGCGAAGAGGGCTATAGAGATAGGCAGAGAAAAAAAGGAGATGAAGAGGCCATGGTTATTTTATGCCTACTGAAATGTCACCTGAGTGAAGTGTGTGACATTATTGTACATCCTAATGTATAAAATGACATATCATACATCCTAAAAAGGGGTAACGAACACAGTTAAGAAGATACAGGTGTAAGCAGGACATGAGTCTATTTGGTTTGGATATTAGAATAGTATCAGAGAAGTAAGTGTCTGAAACAATCTTTGTTAGAAATTCTAAGGCAAATCATGGCCACTTTAGGACCAAGAGGATCACTTTCTGAACCAGACCACAGGAGACATTGCCTGCCTGAACAAATGCCTGCACATCATGACCCACAGGTTTTAGCCCCATAGAAGCTTAACAGTGGGATGCAAACTGAGGTTTCTAAGAGATAGCAAGTATGCTGCTTACAAAAACTGCCCTTCTAGAACAAGTAGATAAACATAAACTAAGCCATTTACATAGAGAACACACCAAGAATCTGGGACGCTGATCTCTTCTGCTAACAGAGCTGCTGGCAAAGACTTTAATTTTGCTGTCGCTCAGCAGAAGGGCAATGCTGGTGTCAGATGCCAGACAACAGCATTAGAAGAAGCAGCAATCCTCCAAAAAGAGACAGGCATATATTACAGCATTTGTGCAATGAGTCAGAAAAAGCTGTAAATCAACCCAAGATCCTCTGGAACAAAGCTGCTTTAGGAATATAAAATCTCTGTCACGCGCCAAGAATCAAGGAAGACAAGTCATTCATTTGGGCTGTATTTCATAATCCCATGCTATCAAATTTACGTTGTAGTTTCCCCCTTCCTCAGTGACCATGAAAACACCTTCCAGGTGGCTACTGCATGGCATGTAACATACTGTACCCCTTTGGGGAAAGTACGTTACACGCCTTGAATGGGAAAGACTTAATAAGACATAAGAAGTTTCGGTTCTGTTCTCAATTCCACCCCAAATCCAGGGTATGACCACTGGCAAGTAACTTACTTTCTTTGAATTTATCTTCAAAAAAGAGAGAAATAATAACTTTACTCTAAAACCCTTATTTGTTCCCTTAGAACACCTCAGCAGTGGGTTTTGCTGTGCCTTTGTAGAGTACTTCCCAAAATAAACAAATAAATCAATAAATACATAAATAAATGCCAGTTATGGGTCAACACTGCACAAATAATAAATGCAAGTGATCTTCACTGGTGATACTGTTGAATACATATGCACAGAGATGGTAGAAATAGTAAAGGTAATTTTAAAATTTAATCAGAAAATTGAAACAATGGAAAAATATTAGGAGTGTAGAGCTCATTAGGGTAAGCAGAATCTCTTAACTGCTCAGCTGTCCAAGCACAGACATGAAAATCTCTTGTTTACTTACCAAGTACAGTAACTGCTACGACCCCAGCTGTAACCAAATACATAATTTAAAGTGAACTAAACCAGAGGAATTAAAACCAAAAACACACTGGGCCAGTTTATCCCACCACCGACTTCAATGGAATTACATGGCTGAATATTCCCACTCACCCCAGCAAATCAAAAGCAAACAATTATTACTCTGAACAGCTCCACACCATTGATGCTGTCCTTCCCATAAACCTGAAAGCTTCTGCAAAATGACTTAAATTAGTACAACACACTCTTATTTTTTCCTGCCTATATAAAAATGAGAGGTACATTGTTACCTAATATTTACATAAAGCATAACAATGAATTGGGTAGCTGGGTCAGCAGCAGTTCATCTGCATGACAGCCATCCGCATCGCTGCATTTTAGTCCGTTTCAGTGCATCTTACGTCACAAAACGATGTAACGGGGAACAGACCGGCTACAGCTTCACCTCCACTTACTGCGCTATTTATGAAGACTGATGACAAAAAACTGTAACAGGCAACTAAGAAAAACAGTATGAAATGCATCTACAATAATATGGAACAATTATGTGTCACAAAATGTAACCATTTGGAAATTCAGTCTGTCAAGGAACTGGACATTTAATTATTATAATCATTCTAAACAAGAACTAATTGAAAGTGAACAGTCACTTTTATCTAGGATTTTGCTTATGAATTTTAAGTATGTTACCTATTAGGATATAACCAAAGCTATGAAAATCCAAACAAATTACCCTCCTTCCAGTAAGCCCTCCTTATGCAGTACATGAATGCTCTCCTTTTTTTGAGGCATCTGAATGAATATTTCTAGCTAATGGCTAAATTCTTTTTCATATCTAGATTCAAAGAGGCAAGGAATATGTATACTTTGCTATTCCCCTAGAGAATGGATTTATTTTAGGACAAGAAAAACTATGCCTACTTTCAAATTTTGTCTCTGCCTCATGTTTCCCTGCCATCACTTGTGAATGTAAAAGTTAGAGTACCTAGAACTATCTAAGGAAATAAATCTAATTGCACAGATATAACCAAAGTATGCCCTACAATAATTGCTACCAATTTATAAGTTCCATCTTTTCACCTTCATACAACCTTGATAGTTACTAAATCACAGTTGAAAATACACTAAGACATAATTTACTAACATTGTCCTGCTGTCTCATTTATCACTGGGATCAGCTTTGTATTTTTTTGTTGTTCTGAATGTGAGAAGTACCTCAGACAAAACCACGTTGGTTCTAACAAACATTTTCTTTCATGACCCCCTAGGTTACATTCATGATCTAAACTCATTTAAAACAATTTTACATATCTCAGTGTCATTAAGAATGTCTTATTCTTGATGCATTGCAGAGGTTCAGGTGTGTGCTTCCACAAATTTCTGCTTGGGAATCCAAAGTGCATTTCAGGTAGAGCCGAATCTCCTTGCTTTTTCTTGTGAAATTCAAATGTACCATTCTGTAGAGCAAAATCCAGGTTCAGGAACTGCAGCCACAGTTGAAAGGAGATTTATTGTCCTTTTTTGTTGACTGATTTTGCAAGTTCAAAGAATTAAGTCAATAGCATCATCACAAAAAAGGGTCTCTGTGTAACATCCAAGCAACAGTTGCACATGCCATTGTTCTGGTAGTGACCCACAGGTTTATTCTTTGCTACCGTGTTACCTATAAAAGAAGAAGAAGGAGTTACCTACATAGAACGGATCAAACAAGGATGATAGCACGTGCTTTGCTGCTGCAAAGGAACTGTGCACATAAACAAGTCATGAACAAGCTTGGACCAGGCACACCTACATACCTCACACAGAAAGAGAATCTATATGTAGATGTTGATTACACTGTTATTCAATAGTATAAGGAAGATATGAAGATTAAAAAATGGCTTTTTACTAATAAATTTGCTACAAACATCTCATGGAAATCTCCTTCTGCTATATTTTGCGTAGCATCAATGTTGACACCAATGCCTACACCATAAGTGTATGACTTACATCCCAAGTTTTAATTTACTTCCCTGAGGTAGGCGATGTAAGACACAAGCTCTTCAGCTTTTCACGTTTTAACTGTCCCACTCAGCTACTCACTGTTCATCTAAACACTGAGCAGAGTCAGGAGTCTCCTGTGCTTCACACACTTCAAGTTACTCCAATATTTTCACAAAATTAAAAGATAGAGGACTTAAAATTGATTAAATGGCATTTCCTCTTTCAGTGTATAATTAACCTGTGGAAGTCACTGTCCCAACTATTACTGATCCCAGGGTCTTAGAAAGCTTTAAAAATTGATTAGAAATTTAAATGGTAATGAGATCATCTTTGCTATATAACATAGGAAAAAATTTAATATGGAATGGCTCTCAACTCTCATGTTTTAGACATAAGCCTACTGTGAAATGGGAAGAATGTCATGTATGTGTACATTTTCTGTAGCTGTCCACAACGGTTTTGCTGTGCTGTTCTGATTTAACCATCACAGCACTGAGACACACAGGCAGCTCTGCGGTTTGGACTACCGGGCACAGTCAGATAGGACAGTTCATACAGTAATCTCTGTGTAAAGTTTTAATAATGCACTTAATGCATAGTTTGTTGAATGGGCTGAGTTTGGACAAATCTTTGGTTCATTTTTAAATTAAAAAAATGTTATGTCATACTTCCCTTTTCCCTGTAACAAGGGAAATGTTCTTTCTATTGTATTTGCCTTCCAGTTCAATACTGCCTGTGCTCTAAGCTTGTGTTCAGAATCTGGAGTTACTCTGAACTCTCTATTCTGAACTCTCATTATATTTGTGCAACAACTATATCTTGGTAGACAGAAAACCACTCACAAGTCAGGCAAAATACCTACAGAGGAAATACGTATGCCAAGAGAGATTCTGTAGCCCAGCTTTTGCTGTTTGGCAAGCAGACATCTACGTGTAAGCTTGTCATCCGGAGCTTCCTTAAGGTACAGTAGAGAGAAAGAAGTACCTGTGGGAACACTCTTGAGGATGAGCAGTCATGCTGTGAGATCGCCCATTTCTCCCCATGTGACTGGAGAATCCTAAACAACTCAGCTTGGATGGAAACTTGCCTGCAAACTGGGCACAATGAACCTCACCCACAAAACCTTGGACAAATGATGTCCTTTGTTACTTGTACCAATAACGAAGACAAAATTCATGATTTCAGACTGATCCTCAAAAGGTAAAACATTCAAAGCTAACTACAGGAGTGCAGCAACTTGGTGATGGTATGACAAGTCCTTCAGCTTTTAGAAATGTCACTACTGCTGAAGATACAGTTGTGTTAAATCTCAGCCTCCAAAAGCAGCTCTTCAGGATTCACTTAAAACACAAGCAAATACATAGAAAAAGGTTGTATGGGTCAAACCCAAAATATTTTAAAACATGAAAGTCATTATTTCCCTGAAGCATCCACACATAAAACACATACTGCAAACAGTGGAAGAGTTTCTAGCAAGGAGTAATTATAAAGAGGGGGACTGAGACATCTTTTTAAAGGATCTGCCCTTTAAGGAAGTCTTCCTGTTCCCTTCTCTAACAGGGCTAATCACTAGTTAAAGGTTCAGGCTCTCTTGTGCCATTTCAATGTAAAGTTTAACCACTAACTTCATTATTCATCTCTTTATTCATATTGTTGCAGTACTCCTCAGAACCAGGATCTCCCTCATGCTGTTGCTAACTGCAAGCACAAGAAAAATACAGTCCTACCTTAACATACTCAAATCTAAAACAACACAGGGCAGGGAAAGGAAAACCAAACCATGCAAGGAAAATGAACAGTTCTCATGTCAGTCACACTGCAGAATGACTCACATCGAAGAACAAGTGCCAGTTGTTTGCTTATCCTTTCAATTAAATGCCCCTCAAAGAAATCTCCTATGGTGACAAAAATCAATGCAAAATGCATTACTCCACATCCCAGCAAAGCAGAGGAAGGGTTTAATGAAACACCATTTACACTCCTAATGCTACCCACTGCCCTCTGTTAGACCCACACAAATTCACTGGAGTTGATGAATTTGCACAGGTCTAATTGCCGGCAGGATGATTTGTCCCACTGTAGCTTTATAAAGACATCCCTAAACTCATCAGAATACATTACCATATTCTGTAGTTTGCTGGTTGCAATATTTGTCATGGATAATAAAATAAATGATCCATGCCAAATTTGCCCTTCTATTAGTAAAATCCCACTGACTCAGGCTGCCTCTCTGCACTGTTTAAGAGCAGGAGTCACGAACACAGGCTATATGACTCGTGGTCAGTTGACCTCAATGAACTAAGAGGCAACTGTTTATAGGAAGGAAGAGAAAGCTGCATTAATGAGGACTTGACGCCTCAGGCCTTTGGTCATCAATGCCAAGATAAAGCTCTTTCTTCTACCCTTCACCCCTCTACTATCTATTGAAGGTATCAGGGATATTTAACCCTGGCTTACTCTTTTCCAATAAGGTCCTTTCAGTATAAACTGCCAGCTCTCTTCTGGTATGTCCACAGATGAAGTAGTCTTACTCAGTACCTAAGAGTCCTGCTTCACCAGTCTCACCCTTCAGCGTGATGCTACAACACTACCCTTTATCTACATATGAGTAGTTAAAAGTCAGTGCTTGTGAAGAAATGGAAAGGCTCAGGGTGATCTATACCTTTCAAAAACTGACAGCCAATTACCCATACTGATTCTAGAGAGTGCACATCAAATTTCAGGTGTAGTATCCATCACAGGAGAACAGTTGGACTAGGCACACTATAGACTACATCTTTGGCATCTGAAAAATAACATGGATTTCCAACAACTCCTTTGTTCTTAAAAACAGGAATAGAGTTTTTCAGACTGATTGGTTTGGTCAGAGTTTTCCAGCAAGCCTGCCACCATGCAATGTCTGTAGCTGGGCTTTAGATCGCCAATATCACACCACAGCTGCCAAAAACCACCACATATTCTCTCTTTCATCCAGAAATTGGCAGTTTTCACTCCTTAGAACAGCCATTATCAAACAATATTTGGTGTCAATATTTGCTTATTAACTTAGACTGCAACTTACTCAACAACTTTCATTCCCAACTAGAAGAGGCTGTAAAGAAAAAAGCTAAGCATATGTCTTGCCTAGCTATTACCTGCTAAAGACTCCTGGTTTACCATATATTTAGATACGCAGTTTGCTGTGACTTGAACTTCAATGTACTGAACTCATTTTAGATTGTTAAGGAGACAGAGGATATGACATTTTGTCTCTGCTGGCCACTAATTAAGAAATAGAATGGCACAGCAAAGTGTTTTTTTTGGAACAGGCTGTCTACAGGATGGTCTGTAATTAGAAATTATCTGAACCAGCCTGATTTCCAGTGGTGCTCAGTGTCCCACAGTTCCCACTGACACCAGCGCAGATTCTCAACAACTCCCAGTGAAGGCCACTTCTTTCAAAAGCTTAAAGGGCTTTCCAGTGGCACAGGAATCTAACTTTAGGTGACAGTGGTAAAGACCTTAGATCCATGTACTCAGTCTGCAAATTGAAGAATTGATCCTGGAACATGATTATCCCTCTAACACTTGTCACAACTGAATAGTTTCTTCACTAAAGACTGAAGCACAGCTGCCTTCGTTTTGACTCCAACACACAGTAACTTAAATAGGCTGGCAGTGAAGGGGCAGTTCTGACCCAACATTAACAACATTAAAAGAAGGCTCCAGGGAGACCTTATAGCACCTTCCAGTACCTGAAGGGGCTACAAGAAAGCTGGGGGGGACTTTTTACAAGGGCCTGTAGTGACAGGACAAGGGGTAACAGGTTTCAGTTGAAAGCAGGGAGATTTGGAAAGGACATCAGGAAGAAATTCTTCCTGGAGAGGGTGGGGAGGCACTGGAACAGGTTGCCCAGAGAAGCTGTGGATGCCCCATCCCTGGAAGTGTCCAAGGCCAGGCTGGATGAGGCTTGGAGCAACCTGGTCTAGTGGAAGGTGTCCCTGCCCATGGCAGGGGGTGGGACTGGATGGTCCTTAAGGTCCCTTCCAGCACAAACCCTTCTATGACTCCCTTCTCTGAGAACAATTGCATTAACCATGACTTTCCAAAACACAGAAGAATCCAGTACTGGTGCTCACACCTGCAGCTGCAATGCAATAAGCAAGTGCTATCAGCAGACTGGCACCTTTAAATATAGGTGATCTCTGTACTTGCCTTTGTGGTTTTGACTTTATTTCCACTGCTGCAAGACCAACCTGAATAGTCTGGTAGTACTTTACAGTCCTCTCCATCCAAACAGGGATTCATATGACACCACCACTTCTGCAGGACTATGGAAGCTAGAAAGAAACAGGGAAGAGAAACAATCTCAGTTTTAGTGAGGACATTGTCTTTGTGCTGTTCAATTGTTTGATTACAAAAGGTAGAAACCAACAGTTACTGTTTTAATAGCTCATCACACTGATTCTGTTTCAGCTAAAAATGTGGCTAAAACACATCACCAGCACACAAAAGGGTAAAAGCCATATGCAGATGGTGAAGACAGGCAAGCACTGCCAGAGACTGATTTGTCTCCATCATTTGAACTGCCCTCTGAAAGCACCTTTCTGTCTTCACTGACTGTAAAGATGACTGGCTTCCTTCATTTACATGCTTCAGTCAAGCACTTGCTGTAAGGTGAAATTTAACTAAGGATTCTTGTTTAACCCGGATATGCATATGCAAGACTAGGCGAAGAAATGGCAGCTTCTCCCTTCACTGGGTGAGAAAATAGAATTGCACAGAGATGGAAACATGTGAGGTCTGTCAGCAAATAGGGCAGATAAGGATGTGGAAACCACTGGAAAGCATTAGTTTATTAACTAAAATTTACTTGCAGTTACACTGCCAATTTTGCAGTATGTTTTGGAAGACTACAATAGTGCACGTTAACAGTGCAAATTTATTAATTTTCTTCCCCTAAGCCAATTTCCATTAATAAGACCATGCTTGTTATTTTTACAGATGTGGTCATGGCTTTACAATACAGCTGTTAACAACTGATATACTTTCCCACAAACCCCTCCAAACATCTGCATGCATTTCTCAGTTTTGCATTGTTCGAGGGATTCATCAAATCCTAGAAAATTATTATGAAATATATCAGTTCATAATCTTACATAAACTAAATTGAATTTTGAAATAAAACATGGCATAAATGTTGATTTAGTTAGCGTGTATTATTCTACAAAGTGGACAAAATATTGAATTGCAGGCTTTAAAAGATAACACATCCAAAAGAGATGAACAAAAATAATTTAGTCTACTTCTTGTAAAGCACTTTTTTTCTTTTTAATTTCAAGGTAGATTCATACTTCTGCAACCTTCAAATTAGGGTGACAAGCAGGCAAGCTGACACTAGGATATTGCTGAAATGTTCATTCAATTACTTTTGTTTTGAACTTTCACTCTAAGCCTACGTGAAAAATACACTTCTGGAACACCATATCAGCTTTTATAAGCTATTCTTTGAATCTCATAATATTATAAAAATAAGTGCACGATTCCTTTCACCAGTCACTAGGATCTTAGATCATTTACACTGACGACGATTGATTGTTTACAAAACAGACAAAAATTCATTGTGCTTCCTAGGAAGTGAGGGATCATTTCCACTCCAGACATATGGTCCAGTCATCTATTTTATCTCTCTCCTACTTTCTAATTTATTTCTATTTCTATACCACATTTATTTCAGGTAAACATGAGCAGGACTAGAAGGCTGGATTCAACAAGACTGAGGGCAGGTGCAGAGGTCCCTAAGCCAGCAGGAGATCCTGTTAGAAAGCCAGCTGCATATTCCAAGCTCTGCTTCAAAGCCAGTGAGTCCTGCTGGGGGGCCTGGGGACCACATTTCACAGCTCTGCACAGTGCCATCGTGAGTGTGGAGGTGGTGACATGCTGAGACTTCGCCTGAACTCTCACAGGTGAACATGCTTTCATATATTTAGTGCTACCCTAAAAACCTAAGTTCATATTGGTTTGGGTGCAGTTTGTGTTGAGATCACAGAAAATGCACCCAACGTGGCAGTTTTTATTTATCTATACCACCTGCATCACCCTGCTCCTAACACCAGATAAAAAAAAAAAGACATTAGTTGGCTGGCCAAAAGCGCAGCAGAGGAGGGGGGGTCACACAGCATGCTTGACCAATTGTGCCCATGCAACCTCCTGGTCCAGGTGGAACTGAAGATAGTGAAACTGGCCCACCATCTCCAGCAGTACCAACTTCCATTAAAACAAGCACAGATGTGAATGGGAAACATTGCTGAGTCAATCTGTAACTCAAAATCCACAAGCTCTTCAATCAACTGTATATTTCACCTTCCATTCATCTCTTGTTTAGACACTTTCATCGAAAGTTACTCCTACCCTTCCGTTCACTGATTTCTATTCTGTGCAGATACCTCTCCTCAGAGTAACGGTAACACTTTGAAGCACTTAATACAGATCTCATTCCATTAGCTTCCAGCAAATCCCTAATTCTTTGCTGTAGCAACCCACTAATTCTTACATCCATTTTATGTCCAATTTCTTTGAGGCTGTAATGTCCACTCTGCTGATCTCTATGTCCTAACTGGCTGTAGCTGTTCATGCCAAACACACCCCTGAGATTAGTCCATTAAAATTCTCCATCAGAGACTTAGGCTCATCTTCATAGCTGGAGTTATTTAACTGTTATTGTCCCTGTAGCTGTGCAACTTCCGGAAGGTATAAAGGCTTCCTCTTCTTTTCAGACTGAGACACTCTTGGAGAGGTTTCAACAGATCACTTTCCTAAGAAATGAGAACATCTGTATCACTCTCATGCACAACCACCCTCATGAAGGGAAAGACGACTGCTTTAGTTTGACATTAGCCAGCTGATTTGCTGGAAATCAGCCAGAAAACAGCCACAAATCCTACCAGAAATAAATCCTCTGCTGACATCACTTCCTAGAAAATGGGACTCCATGGGAACGGTTCACAGAGAGTAAAGCCAAAAGGTACAACACTACATCATCTCACCTTGCCTCACACAATTCACTGTGGTGCTCCGAGCTGTGTTTGGTTACACAGTGCCTGCTAAGCCAATCTGGAATGGGTGAAGGAAGAAACTTCTCCCATTGTCATTTTTTCTGACAGTTAAACAACCTCAGCATGAAATGCACAGCTTTTGTTTTCTTCTCTTCACACCTCTTCTGCTATGCTTTCTTCTCCTACATTAGAGCACCTGTGAGCAACCATCATTTTTTCCTGTGAAGGTACCCAAGAAGCTGCAATCCAGTAACATCCCAATCTTCTGCCTGATAAGCTGAGCTGATTGAACTTCTTCAGTTTCAGCCACTCCATTTGTCTTTATTATTGCAGTTATTTCAAACAGGCTCAACTACCTGTGAGTAGGACTACACCACGTGACTGCCTTGGTCTTGCCATCAGTTAAACCTTTGCCCCACCAGATGAAATCCACACGTGGTTTTCTTGGGAGAGAGTCTATATTTGTTTTCGGGTCACTGCTGAAAACGTTGCAGGGTGTCGGGGGTAGAGCTAAGCACTGTGAAATCCCAGTAGGTATGTGGCATTTCGCTACCACTTCCTACTGATGACTCTGTGGAGAGATGTGTTTTTGAGGTATGCTAGGGAACTGACACTAGGCAGTGCACACAATGGCATATGGTTAAAAACTGAATAGCTTACAAAAAAACGAGACTTAAATCCTCAAGTGTATTTAGTAACCAAATCTGCAGTTGAATAAATTACACATAATCTTCCAAGGTAACTTGGAAAACCTGGGCTTACAGGTATTAAACACAGAAACCATCTGTATTAGTTTTGAAAACTCCTCTGGAAATGGAATCAGTAGTGTCTAGCAAATCTCTTTTCAGAAAGCCACAAGCTTTTATGATCTGTACTCTAGGAATTCCTTGTTAATTGCATATTGTATCAGCCTCTCAGTTATTCACACAGGATTAAGATCAGTCTCAATTGTCTCTAAGTAACTAGACCATGCTACTTACCCTCTCAAAACTGGCACAGTACAAGGGCTTTTCTAGAATGCCCCAAGTATTCTGAAACACATTTGAACTACAACAGCTGACCAGAGATCTACTAGCCAGCTTGTTAGGACTCTAAACTACCCAGGATCAGAATTAAAAGACAACACAAATCACAGTAGATGTTGGTCAGCACCTTCTGTAGTTAGCAGTAAGTTAGAAAGTATCTCCCCATCCTGTTCCTTACCAAAAGGAGAACTGTGATGTTAATCCACCTCAGCATTTACAACGTCAATATTTGACACATTTTCGGCCAATATTTTTTGTTAAGGATTGCTGTGTTCTATTTGAACAAGCAAATTCATATTGTCTTTAGTCTGGACAAATACAGATGTCTTTCCTACTCCACTGGATTAAGCTTTCTTCCATGTAAATTTTCAGTACACTCTTCATTCTATGGTGTATTTCTTTTTTTTCTTTGGATGACAACACAGCATTAACATCCTTTTGAATTCTCAAGTATTCTGAAATCCATTCAAAAGCAGTAGGAGGGAAATCTTCTCAGCTACTTCTTCTTTTATCTATTTGTTATGTACTTAGTTGTTTTCTTGTTTCTATATGCTCTCTTCGGTCTGGACCCAGATGGGCTTTCAGCCAAACATCTTTTTCTTCATTGTGGCTCTTTGGCCCGACAGAAAATTCTTAAACCATTCTTTAGTCCCATTCACATTTTTTCCAATTTGAGTGTTTCCTCCTCATAAATTCTAGTACTAACAGAATTGCCAGGTTGGAAGATGATTTGGCTAGTGATGATTTACTTCGAGGCATTTAACGTACTTACCTAAGCTACCTACATTCCAGACAAAAGTTATTAATGTTTTATCTTCTTGGCAGTAGCTATTAGACAAGCTGGAGGTGCTCACTCAAGGGTGCTTATTTCCATAAAGAAAATGAGTATAACCAAAATCTCATGACTACTTTAAATGTAATTTAGTCATTGACAGAAGAGGAGTTGACCTTTGCCAAGCAAAATTTTCTCTAGCCGCAATCAAGTAGCATAGCTACAACCCAAGGCAGGGTACGCAGGCTGTGTGGCATGTCCGCTCGGCACGTTTAAACACTTTCTTTCATATGCTCTGCTTTTTTTTTTTTACAAGTTTAGTGGCTCAATTTATCTACAGCAGCATTTCTCAATGTGTCAGACAGGCCTGTGCTTGGAAGCTCAAACAACCCCCAGGAAAACGAGGTGTGCATGTGTACAGAATTAGCCTTGCTTTTTTGCTTCCAATGCTTGTCAATAGCATTCACAACCAAGTTCAGATACACAAATCAAAAGTATCTTGTTGGACGCATGCAAAATGCAATTGTCTGAGTAAGCGTGTTATTATGAGCAAAGGATAAAAAAAATAGCCTGACCCAAAGAGTTCTTGCCCTGTACTCCCACCTGGGCTGTGACAAGTGATTTTACTGTGCATGAAAAATGCTAGGAAGATCTCAGTCTATAACAAACATTGGTTTTCACCTTCATAACCTTTTAAAATGAAGTACTTTGACTTCTCCTACTACCATTATTTAAAGTTTCTTAGATGAAAGACGCTGTAGAAATGCAAAGCACTCTATAAATGTCAGTTAGGCCCCACAGCACAGTAAGTATTACTGCGTAACATGGAAAAGAACTGATTTGTAGCAATCAAGGCACTTAAGACTTTCACTTCATGTATTTGAAAGATATAACTAGCTTTTACATTCCTTTCTGCACCACTTCAACACCCTTTCCTTGAAACTCACCTGGATATCTATTGTTTTTTCTGTAACACAAGTATTTAGCTTCCTCCTCAACACATATTATGAGAAAAAACGTTACTTCCATGTGTGGGCGTACACATGAATGTAATTATGCAAACATCCATTCTGACTTGGATCTAACAGCAGGCCTTCCTGAAATTCTGGTAGCTATGAATGTTGGTACACGTATTCACTACCTCTTTGAGCAGAGCTTAGCCTTAACATATAGTGGTGATCCAATAAACTGCTGCTTTAAATCTGACCTTGTGTAAAATCCTTTAGCATCTGTCAACCTATTTAAAAATGTAAATATCCAGCTGGTCTATGACTGTATCCTAGAAAACATGCTGATGGGCTTTATAAGCCTATTTCATGGCCTATATATGCAAAAGGGAACAATGCCCAATACTCATCAACAAAGAGCTCTGTTTGATGAACTAGGCTCTACCCCCACCCAAATTAACAAACAAGCTGTCACTGAAACCCAGTGGGATCTAGGTCAGGAAACCCATATGCTGCAAGTCCGAGAAAACTAAGGAAAAATCCCCAACTAATTTAAAAACCTGTAAAATACTAAACCCAGATGTATAAATTTCAAATGAGAAAAGCTTATTTAAATTTTGTTGCAGTTTGAGGGGGAGGATGTACTCCAAATAAGTTATAGCAGAAAGCTCTTCTAATGTCAAGTTTGTAAGTACAGTTTTTCTAGACTCTGCTGAAGTCCCAGACCTTTCTAGTCTTACATATTCTGTTAGAATCTATTTCTTGCAGTAATCTTAATTTCTCATGGAGCACCTATAATCTACAATGACTGATATGCTTGCCTGGCCTAAAGGAATGCTAGAAACAACTCACTGTTTCCTGGTTTGTTAACACTAAAAGAGAAATCAGACCTTCATTTTAAAATAGCAAGAAGCAGCAGGCTTTCGTAAAATCATCATGCAGATCTTGACAAAATGAATTGTAGTTATTCAATTATATAACCATCCATTTGTTTGGTCAAGAAAGGAAAACATAATTGCAATCCAATCACTTTCTAAAGGCTGCTACTCTGCATAGAACATGAAATACAATCCCATTTACTCTGCTCCAATGGTCTTTTTGGTGCTGCCCAAGAACAGCTGAAACACCCAACCCCTGAAAAGTTCACAGGCAAGGTCAACATGAGAGATGTTTTCATGCTATTTACTATTTTTTTTTCCAGCCTGACTTGCACAGTTATTTTCCTTTTGTATGTGTGCAGAAGAGGCTAAAAACCAAAGACAACATACTTTCTAAATCCGAATACAACACACTTAACCATATGTGGTATAAAAACTGCTGAGCACCAAGCTACTTTTACCCAGATTTCCAGTAGGTAAAAGCATCTCTCCGTGTAGGGCTAAAAACTGTGTAGTCTGCCACAAGAGGTGGGTGGTACTTTCTGGACACATACACATGAATGTGAACTACGTTGTTTTCTTATTTTTTCCGAACACAGTTTAGCACAGAAGTAATTTGAGGGCGGTCAGTCACTGGAACAGGATGCCCAGGGAAGTGGTCACACCACCAAGATTTTCAGAGTTCAAGGAGTATCTGGACAATACTTTTACTCATATGATTTAGTTTTAGGCAGTCCTGCAAGGAGCAGGGGCCTGGATTTGATGATCCTTATAGAATATCTGAAGTTGGAAGGGACCCATAAGCCTACAATTTCAGGTAGGAACACCAAGTACCAACCACCATGTGCATGTCATGCACGATTGACAGCACAGACAATCGCTGACCTAGTGTAAATGATAACCACGACTGGATAAGGTCTGAAGTTCAAAGAAAATACAAAATACAGGCAAATCAAACTCAGTAGTGCTGGAAAAGAAAATGAAATGTTTGTGTCACACTGGCATATGCAGATTCAAGACATAAACCATTTCTGGCTTCCAGAGTGTATAAGCCTACTGAAGGATACACACAGAGCAGGAGAAAGCACTTCTAATCCTGAGGCTAAGGAAAGAGAGCTACAGTTCCCGTGCTACAGCAACCAAATAACACTGACTGTACTCCCAGATGCTTGAAAAATAAGCGAAGCATGTTAAAGCATTACCCTAAGGGGTGAGGGAGAATCAAAGGCTTCCACTTTAGAAACCAAAATCTTACATTCATAATATTTTGTCGTGTTTAATTTCAACTACACTTGAAGAAAAAACAGCTTCTAAATTCTTTCAGCAACTATTTGCATTGACAAACTGAATTCAGTTTCTATGGTATCGTGCATCTGTAACTTTATCACAGAAAGACAGTGTCACCTGTGCAATCCTTAAGCACGTTTAAAACAATGCCTGACTTTTATTATCTGTTGCATGCAAAAGTATTTCTGCTGTTTCACGTCACCTGCAAATACAGAAGATACTTCTGATTTGACAAGAAAACTACTTAACAAATTGCACAGTTAAAGTTGATTGTGTTCCTGAGTTAGATGCTTAGTCTTTTCATGCCTTGTAAAAAAAACCAACAAAAACATCTACATTTTTAAATAAGAGGTTCTCAAAGAAGATAATAGGTTTAAAAAAAAAAAAAAGATGTCACATGCATTTCAAGTGTTATGTTTAAAACTAAACAACTCTAATGTTAGATTAAAAATTGGATTTTGAAGCTTTTTGTTTTATATGTAACTTGTAATGGTTGCAATTTTGTGTGAAAAAGTATGAAAACAGAGGGGTCTTACTTAGGAATTAATGAAATGGGCCATCTGGTAACTTTTAGACTTTTTCTAAGAACAAAATATCTGTCGTAGAATATCTGTTCAGTAAGTTAACATGAGCAGCAGCCTCTTCAGGGAACAGACTGCTGGTGGAAAGGAAGAAGGGCAACCCACAATTTCTGAACAAAAGAGAGGTGCAGGGAGGTGAGTTTCACATAGCCTCGCAATGCCTGGCCAACATTACAATCAAGGTAAGACTTTAACTTCAGTGTATATAATCAATTTAATTTCAAATGAGTTATGTTGCTAAAAGCATAAGGATGGCAATGATGAGGTCTGTGAGGATTTCAACATCTGCCCCAAAAGGTGATGGACTCAGGCAACTGTACCACATTTTTCCTGCTTCAGGTAAGTGTCCCAGCTCAGACTCTGTGTCCTGTGCAGCAGTACGTTTGCTCTGCTCTCCAAACTCTAATGTATTTGGGATTACAACATACGAAACTGAGTACACATGGGGCATTATTATAGCACTGGTGTCCAGCATAAGAGACCATTAGGCACATAAAATTATGAATCATTCACCTAGAGAACAGTACTCAAAAATCAGATGTCCCAGCACCATCTGCATGCCCAGTCTTAGGGCTGCATTTATTATCCAGTGAATTTTTAGCCAAGCTACCAAGTCTAAATCAACGGGAAGGGTTAATATCATAAGCTTGAATTTCTTGCTGCTTTCAGACTACTCTTAAACGAGAATTCTTGTGCGAAAAAATTAAGGAGTTTTATTGGCACAGACATGAAATGGACGAGTACATATATTAAGAGGATTAATTACACCCAGATTTATGCACAGACTCATTATCATCAATGCACAGAGATGTTTCCAAAATTAACAAAAGGAAGGATTATGCTTTTGAGGCAGTGGGAAGTCAAACAATCAAGGAGACTAAACTTCTCAAACAATCTTAATGAACCGTGAGTGAGCGAGAGTCTGCTTACCTTCCACACACGAGGGCTGAGCCCTTGTTGTACCAGCCACCTGCCCTGGGAAGCAGGAACACTTGACTGTTTGCGATCGTTCTTCAATCCGGTTCTTATTACAGCAACGATGCACGGCCACAACTTCGCATGTCCCTTGCTTGACTTGGTGCTGGCCTAAGAATTGCAGAGATAAGTGATGGAGAGCAAAACAAAACATCGGCACGCAAAGACAAAGCAAGTTCGTAGGGTCTCACAAGATATTGAATCTCTCGAACACCAGTTTAAATCCCAGGAAGACGAAGGAACAAAGCACCTTGTAGGATCTGGCTTACCCCCGAGTTTATCCTATTCTTCCTAATAAAGATTATTTCATCACAAGACAGTGTTTCAGTCTATCTTCTCTGGACTTTACAAAGCCACAGGGAGAGGAGACTGGAGTAGTCAATTAGATGGAGACAAGACAACATGCAGAGACAGAGCATACTCCTTCCTTTGGCTCCTTGTCTTGCACTAGGTTTTATATTTAATTCTTTCCCTTCATAAACAGACACAATGGCAGGGCAGTATTTAATGCAAAGGAAACTTAAATAGTAAGGAAACCTTCTAGCATAACATGTAAGTACTGCTCACTATGCCTGTCATTGCGGGTAGGCTAAGGACAAGGTAGGCTGGCAAGCTGTCACAGATAGTCAAGTTTTGTCAGGAAAAAACCCCAAACATAAACCATGTGGATTTCTCTTGTTCCCTCACAGACCATTTTGTGTCATTGCAGGTAGGCTAAGGACAGGGTAGGCTAAGGACGAGGTAGGCTGGCAAGCTGTCACAGATAGTCAAGTTTTGTCAGGAAAAAACCCCAAACATAAACCATGTGGATTTCTCTTGTTCCCTCACAGACCATTTTGAAGAAACCTGGTGATAAATGTTCTATCCTACTGTTTTCCTCTCAAGTGCCCTTCCTCACAATTCACTGTCCCCTGTTTCTCTGAGTTCATTTTTCCCTTCCTCTCCCTTCCTTTCTCCTACCTCACAACTTAGCTCCACTGCACCTTGCATCTGACCATTTTCCTCCACTGCCAAACTTACTCTCTGCCCTGCTTAAAGCCGTTTCACAGAACCCCTCTCCTCTCTGTGTAAGTCATTTCCACGGCCTCACTTTCCTGAGCAGCCTTCAAGTGCTTCATCTTGCATTTGTCTCGCCTTATTTCGAGTAGAACCTTGGATGGCTCTTATCTATGTTTGTAAAGCACCTTGTAAATTAACAGCACTACAGAACAGGGTGGGTTTTTTAATAAGTGAGTAGACAGAGACAACGCCGAGAATAATAAAAATATTCACCATCAAAGCAGAACAGGCTCCTGCTATGAGAAGTGACTACAGTGCAGATACTGGCGTGGGTGTGTGTAATATCAAAGGTACGGCAGACTAAAGAGAGGAAGGGGAGAGCACTCGTCAGAAACAGACAATTCCAACCAAGTGGCAAGCCTGGAGGGTTGACCTGTTTCCTACTCACTCCATGTTTGCCCTATTTTGTCAGTTTGGGGTTTTTTACAGTATCTGTTACTAATACCAGTGGCAGGATTTTGACGTAGAGAACTCCTTGGTCTGATGCCATATGTCCAGGCTCACATCCTTAGAGACGAAATCTTACTGAGTGATTAAGATCATGGTACTTTTTGGGCAGAAATTTTTATGATTCAATGAAGTGGGAAAATCTTACCCTTCAAAAGAGTTACCAATGCAACTTCGGCTTCTAATGGGATTAAAAAAAAAAAAAGAGTACTTAAATGTATATAACTTCTTAAAAGGTTGGCTTGGCAATGTTCCTTTGCCGCGTGTGTTTTGGTTTCGCAAGTATTTCAAGCACAACTAAAGCGCTGCCTGACTTTTGTTGCCAAATTGGTATTCACAACCACCTGAATGGACGAGAAACTATGTAAATGCAATCCTGGAAAGGAAATTTAGTCTTCTATTTGTGCACTCAACGTGTAAAAAGAAATTATATATACAGAGATGGCTTTGGGGGTTTTTCTGAGGAAAACGTTACAGTGTACTTTTTAGGCAAAATATGCTACCACAGAAAAATGCATAATCTATTTTACAGAAAGTTGGAGAAACGTTGAAGACAGCATAAAAGTATCTTACATAGCTATGGTAAAAAGTTTTTTGGTGGAATGTGAATTTGCATGCAAGTACCTAGTACCTATATTATAATAAACATGGGGAAAAAAATAAAAACAGCCACCAGCTTGTAGGACAGTAGCTTCTCTGTAAGCCAATATGGAAAATAAATAAACAAATAGAGAAATTAAATTGGCCATGCAACTTCATTGTAAAGTGTTGTTCTACAAAACACCTCTCATGACAATGTTTGGGGAAAATAAGCAGATGGTCAGGGGTTCTGACAAAAATATTTTGTAAAATTAGGTAGTTCACTTAAGAGAGTATCTTTTTTATTTATTAGATCTATAGCTTCAGTCAAAATCCTTTTGAGTAAACTGGGAAAATTTCCATTGCCTTCCTACAGTGCTTACGGTGGTGGTTCTGCATTTGCTGGAGTCAACAACAAAATGTCTATTGACTTCAGGAGGGCAAGATAACAGTCTGGACTGTCTCTTGGGAGAGGATTTTATAAGGGAGGGGGGAAAAAAGCAAAAATCTGGAAGTGCTCAGGCAAAATACTTGAGTTTGCTTTGTGTCCCATCTGAAAGACCAAGTGGCCAGGTCTTCTTTCTAATTAAAGTCATTATTCAGCAAACATCAGTGCCAAGATAAGAATAGAAGCCATTTTTTCAGAAGGTACATCACAAGGATGGACTAGATCCAGCTCTAACAATCACTGTGTAGCTGAAAGAACGCCTGTTTTCAAGCACAAATCCTCCTTCCTTTAGGTGAACAGTCCTGTTAAATCAATACCAAAATAAATCAAACAGGTTGGCCCTGAGCATACAGCCCAAAAAACCTGGGGCTCGCTTTCAATTACCTTGCTTGGATTTTCAAGCAGTGACAGTGCTCCCCTGAAGGGCCAGGAGTCAACAGGCACACAGATGTTTGCAGAAGGGAAAATTAAGCTACCTCATGAATACATCCTTTGGTTTACCACCTGGTTTACTGTACACTGATTCATGCTTCGCAGCTACACACACAGGTAAAGAGAGCAGGTCTCCTCCTCGTCTGCTGGCAGGGTGAGGATGGTAAGATTCAAAAGTACTGCTGCCATGCCAAGGAAGACAACACACTCCTCCCTTGTCCCTAGAGCACAGCTCCTATGGAGTATTACAGCGAAAAGTACTAAAAAGCCAAAGACATCTGCATGCATCATTTGCATTAATTGAATTGCCCTTGTAATAGTCTTTCCCCTCCTACATATTCACATCTATATTTCCTCCTGCTTGTTCACACACATCTTAACACTTGATTCCGTTGAACACCATACACATTGCTTCTTAATATTCCGACACCTCTGCGAACAGGTGCTGAACAAATGCCGAGCGTTACCATGCTAGCTTTCTGTCCCGGTTTTGTTAGCATTCAGCAATCTAGAGGGCAAGCTCTCAGTTTCCAGAGTCACTGTCAGATTTAAGAAACCATCCACTCCGTCTATTCTCTACCTAGATCTACTGAAACTGGTTGTATCTACATGCAGGTGCCCAAAGGCAGCAAAAAGAAAGAAAATAGGAATACTCTCCTGCACATTTTAATCTCCATCTCGCATTAGATAAACCTTCATCTTGGGTTTAAAGTACATTTAAGGTACAGCTGAGAGCATAATGACAGAAAAAAAATCAAGAACAGTCTTTAAAATATTTTATAATCAATGGATCCTCAGGAAGCCAAGCCATTAGAGGAGCAGGGACTGAAGAATTTTTAAAGTGTGAAGATCACAGTAAGTGAATTCTATGCCAGACACATCAGGAAAGCCATTTCAGGGAGAACTGCAGTGAGAGATAGGGAGAAAGCCAGGCTCTGGAGAGCGAAGCCCCTTTGGGCTCACTTATAAAAAGCCCATAAATTCATAGCTCTTCACCTGTAAACCTATTCAGATCTGCAACCTAAGGGCTGTCAATATTTGCAGTTGAAATTCAGTTACATCTTCACATTTAAATAAGAAAACTCTCCAAGGAAAGATATATTTTATCAGCGAGAGTACCAAGGAAAGGTTCCTGTCATAGAACAGCTTCTGCATACCAAAGAGGGGATGTCTGCCAGCCAGGCACTGTGGAGGACAGAGGATGAATGTTGAAAACTATGGGGCTCTGGGTTACCTCTGATCAGGAGTTTGGTACACGTGTTGCTCTCCATATTCCAATTTCTTTACAGCTCAGCTTCCCTAGAAATACCAATGCTATTCAGGTTCACAAAGGACACTCTCAATCTCTGCACATAGGGCACAGGCATAACAGGATCGGGCTCGCTAATGGAAGCGACCTCCGAGACACTCCCTGCTCTCAACTGTGCTGCCTTTCAGAGTGATACACCTATTTCATAATGATATACAGATAGCGACAGCCTTCAGAATGCCTCCTAATGACTACACAGACTGGCCACACAAAGGCTCTGCCACCATTTCTTTTTGTCTGTGGGCTTTCCAGTCCTGTGTAGACTGTGTAGAGCTGCTAGACAGTCTTCCGAGGAAGACAGTCATCATCTCTGAAGAACAAGAAAGTACAAGTTATGAGGTTATTAGGCTTGCACATAACAAGCCAGCACAAGTGCTGTGGGTAGAGTTGACTGAATAATCACCACTGAACTGTTTATTCTCAGTTTAATATGTGTTTTTTTCAACTAACTAATTTGACAAGACCTTATTTTCACTTTCTTCATAGAAGTCAGGGGGGCAGATATGCAATTAATGCTTCTAAACCCTTTGAAATCCTCAAATGAAAAGAGGGAAATACAATTATTGTTAATAAAATATCAAACAGCACAGTACTTTAAAACTACAAGGAAAATATCAAAGAAGGTGGAAGGCTTTCAGAAGGTTGCTAGCCAATTCTGTCCACATGCATTTCATCTTTGTGACTAATTCTAATCCCTCCCAAGGAGAACTCTTCCAATGCAATATACATACAGGGAGCATGCTTTTATCAGAAATCCAGAATAGTCTCCTCTTTTTCCAATTTCTTAGCTAAGGAAAAGACACATTTAAAGGGAGTTTTTATCTCTGTTTCATAAGCTGCCCTCTTTGATGAAGAAAAAACTAGTACTGTGGAGAACAGCACATCTAGACAGTAGGACAATATGATCCTAGCTCAGCACATTCTTCAGTAAGCCTCAGAACCAGCAATCTTGGTCTGCACAAAATCAACTGCATCATTTATTTAAAGGGTAAGAGGATGCCTGTCAATAGGGAGATGAATGGCTATGGAACCTAATATTGCAGACAACAGTAAGAGAAACAAGTGAGATTAGGAGTCAGCACTGATGCTGTTTGGAAAACACTCTAATAAGCTGGGTGCCAGTTCATCATCTGCTCTGCCTTCACCTCATGCTGGCTTTTGTTTACAAGTACACGAACACACAGAGGCACATACCAAGAAGCAAATATTCTTAGAAACACACACCTATATTAAAGGAAAACATTTGCTATTTTTCACATTTTTTTTTACCAACCATATTTATAAGAACCTCTCCAGCTCATGGTGTGTTTTCTGGTGGGAATGGAAGAAGGGGTGTTGCTAAAGATGACACTTCTTCTCAAGAGAAGCAGCTGAAAGTCACTTGGAAAGTAAAATTACCACGCCATCTTCTAGGAAGAGAACTTCAGCACAACTTTTCTCTACTACCATTCCCTCACCCACCGGATTTTTTCCACAGTAATTTCACATTCATGTCAAGGACCTGACTTAGCTGCTCTCCCTTCCTCAAGGATATACAATATTTATATGTATACTTTTTCATAAATTGTCTCTGCATATACAATTCAGCCCAGTTCCACTTGTAAAGTTTTACCTTTTCACTTGTTGGCAGTAAGGGACTGCCACAAAAGGCCAGTTCAACTGCTCTACAGGTAACTAGAAAAAATATCTTCCCATAATCAGCTGCCCATGATAACAGGCAAAGGAAGATGTAACACACACACACACAAAAAAGGGAGCAAGGAATCCAGTTTGCTATCCATTACTCTCACAATCCTCAAATACATAGTGGTATTGTGATTACTAGAGCTGACAACTGTAACAAAAGCAAGCAAAGATACAACAATCTCCCAGATGAAGGAACTGAGGTTGCTGATCACACAACATGCAGGTTTCTACTAGAGTTTCCCATAAAATTACAGCCTTTGTTCCAACCAAGACATTTGTGCTTTATCAGTTGTGGAAGCCAGTAGTATGGCATGTGCAAAATCACCATCAGCATTTTAACTGGATAACCAGGGAACCAGCACTGAACAACTTTAAATTATTCTGGGTGAGCAGTGACATCCAAGGAAAACAACTCTCAAAACGACCAATGAATTTGAGAGGAACACTAGGGGTACAGTAGATCTAGATGTGTATTTGAAAAAAAGGTGAGTGACCTCAAACCTTCATAATGAGACCCAAAAAGTTAATGAAATCAAAAGCATAACCTTTCAGTGCTGGTGAAGGAACATGCTGACACAGTTGGAGAGAATCATGTAATACAGTGAATTCTTTGGCAAGTGTCAGAGGTCACATCCATATGGAGATTAAAGTCCCCTGGAGTAAGTAGCATAGGTGACCTTAGATCAGACACAAACACTGAGACTTCTTCAAGAAACAAAGCATTAAATCTGAGTGGTCGATAAATCAAAACAGCCGAGACCAAAGTAGTTGCTGTAAATGGGAGAGGGAGGAGGGAAAAGTTGCTGCAAATGAAAAGAACGTGGATGAAGAGTGACCTGGAAGCAAAACCAAATTAAAACGTGAACCCCTCTACTTGCTGGGGTGCTATGATGAAGTTAATCAATAAGGACTGTTTTTCAGCCAGGTTCAAGCACACATCTCACTTTTGCAAATGAAATCTAATAGCATAAAACTTCATAAAGTACCTTGGAGTAAAGTGGTGCCAATCATTTCCTGCAGGAAACTTTATACTGTGTGGCTATTTTAAGTGAGGCAGAGAAGAAAATACAAGAGAAAGATTTGGTTTTCCATCATAACCTGCAGCAAATGAGCAACATTGCGGTCTGTAATATAGAGGTATTTCCCACGTGCCCCATTAACATTCACTCTTGCTATTACATGTGGACTGCTCTTTTTCTCTCATTTGTTCCTTCCTTCAAAAATTTATCATCAGAGAGAGTGGAAAAAGAATGAAACTAGTTCCCTAGAGAGATTTCTGCTTGCCTGAAGAAAGCAGGTACACACACATCCATATGGGCCTGGCTTAATGTTAGTCACCAGTTTGTAGGCAAAAATTAAATTTCCTGCCCCGTTTGTGAGGGCTGATAGTCTCTAAAACCAGGGTCACTCTTGCCATAGGAAAGGAAAAGTAACATACCAGGCACTGCAAACTAGGAAGGACTATGCCATCAACATCCACAACTAGCTCTTCACCCATGGCAGAAGCCATCCTGACCGAGATGTCACCAATGCAGCCCTCGCAGGCACCGGGGCCCAGGCGAGCTCGCCGTCCCCAGCAGCCTGCTGCCACTTGCAGCTGCTCACCATACCCAAACTCACTATGGTACTTGTACAGCTTATTACATCACATCTACAGCATGCCAGAAGTTGCTTTCCTATTATCATAAACTTCAAAAAAGAAAAAAGGAAAGTAAAACTCCTAAGTCTGTAGGCAGCAAAATAAACTTTGAGGATTAAGCCTTGTGCCCTTCTGAGCATTCCTCCATCACCTGAAATATTGAATGACCATTTTGGTCTTAGCTGTCTAAAGCAAATTTTTGTAATCTACTAAACCCCAGAGGTATTTTTAACCCAGTTCAAGGTCATCCACCAGACAAGAATGATATTTGTTTAGAGAATATGAAACAGCAATTGTCATCTAAGTCATTAGGCTCTGCAGATTAAGTAAACAGCAGTTACCAGAAAACAAAGTAGATGTTTGTGAAAGAAACATTTGCTTAATTTCCAGTGAAAATGGAATCTTTATTCTTGTGTCCACGTATAATGGGTAAAACTGAGGAGGACAACCAAGGAAACGTATACTCTCTTCCATTTCAGTACCCAAAACAGCTCAAATAAAAGGGAATAAAAGAAAACTTCTTTCTCATGTCTTATTTTTTAAACGCAAAAGTACATTTCCCTCCTTAAATGAAATTACTTGCATAGGACTGTAAAGTCCTAGGACGGTGCCTGAGTTTGGCAGTTAGAGGTAGGCAAATGAATAATTATTCGTTACTTAACCTTCGTTTGTGAACCTGCTCATGAAAGATCCAGACATAACAGTTGTCATTAAATGGTATGGTTTGTGAAAGTTTTTCTGGTTGTCCTGCTTGACAGTCTTAATTTAAAAGGTTGACTTTGTCAGGGAGTCTCTCTTTCCATTAATTGCTCTATGTTTACTGAAAGCATGCAGCAGTATTTGTCACTACTTTTGCACAAAACAGGACCAGTGGATAATTTGCAAATTTGAATGATACATTTCATAGCTGAAGTGAGATGAAATTTTCATGCGATAGGCAGGTCAGGCAAATGGAATTTCGAGGAACATTACAAGCAATCAGATCAGTTAATGCACTGGGCATCAGGCCATCAGCTCCTCAGCTGGTCTTTAATCCCTGGAAAAGCCCCTATGCCTTGATCACCACTGATTAATTATTTTCAGAGTTTGCCTCATTTTATATCAGGTTTTATATAGCTGTAATGGTTATCTGGGGTTTATTCTGATGGAATGGACAAGGAAAGCATCGCAGCAGTCCAAGTATAAGACCCAGCTGCCAGTTAAGCAATAACAGGCCATAAAACTAAATTGCATAAATGTATTTTTAATTCTGAGTGGCATGAGAACTTTTAAATGGTTTCAGCATGTGCAGACTGTATCCAACCTGGCTGAACAGCTAATGAACTTAAGCTATTTTAACTATTATATCCATAAGTGCAAAGCATAAGTGAGGTTTCCAGAATGCTAACAGACTTTTTTTAGTCCGTATTGTTGAATGCTGGGTTTCTCATATGGGGGAAAAAAAAAAAACAACACCAAACAAAAAACCACACCAACCTGTGGAGTGCCCACCATTTTCTGCTACGCCGTAACAGTGAAAAGAGACAACAATAAAATAGGGTCACAATAAAAAAAAAAACGAGAATCAGAAGCTGATGGCAATTTCCCATAGGCCCACATTGTAGGTCATGACCCTGGTTTACATGGCTAACAGTAAAATAATAATTAAAAAGACGGTCCCAACTCAGAAATTGTGAGGGTGGGTCTGTACATCTCCTATTTCACCCTGGTAACTCTTTTTCAAAGCTTCACCATTAATGAGTTTTTTCTTTTCAAGGTTCTGCAGATCTCTTGAGCCTCTCGACTTTCTCTTTTTAACCTTCTTTGCCCAAGAATGAAGGTGCAAATCTAAAGTTTGGACGTGTCAGTTGGAGGCAGCTGAAAATCCCAGAGAGGCGCAGTTCAGAGAGCCGTATCGGGAGATCTGTCTTCAGGTGTGCGCACAAATGGGTACTGCCCCAACACACACATCCTATGCTGACCTTTTACCTTATTTCCTCCATGTTATTTATATTATTAACACTGTGATCTTACACAGCAAAAGGCCTTTAGGCAGTCAGTATACTGCTTGTTCTACCCACATTTGGCTGTTTTTCATTTGGCAACCAGCAACAGCAAAGATGTTTCACCCAGGCTTACAATGTGAGCTGCTATGAAAAAGCTACATGAATCAGTAAAAATACAGCGTTACCATACACTTCTTAGAAATGGAAGAACTAGTCGATAATGCATTCTTTCCCTGTTCCACAGATCCCCTTCCAAGCACCCCAGAACACAATCCTCCTTCCATTCTTATTCAAACAGACAGTCCTTGACAAGGATCAGGTAGATTTTCCATTTTAATTCAGCCATTCAGCTTAAAGTGAAAAATTAAAATACAACTTAAAAATGGTACGGAAGGCACTGTATCCTCTAACCTGTACAACAGGGACAGACTGGAGCATAACGTCAAAAGTCTCCCTCCAGTCTATGTCTTAGCTTAGACAGAAAGAGACTACAACTCTGGGAGAAAGTCTGACAGTTTAATCCTTGAATCATATTCAAAACTCACTGTCATCATTCAAAGGACTAAGGCAGCTCTTGACTCTTGGAGATTGTTGTATTTGGAAGGAATTTGTCTACCATGAGATGGAAATTTACTCCCTGATGACTGAGCACATTTATTTTGTGATGTAGCAAGCTGCAATAACAGCAATTTCCTACACCTGTATGCGGCAAGACAGTCACTGGCTTAGTCCTAGGACACTTGACAATGCATATTTGGATAAAGGAGGTAAAATTGAAGGGGAAGTCTCAGATTCCCAAGGGCTTTTAGTCATCCAGTTCTTTTGTTGGCAATGAAATCTACTTGAAAATCAGGGAAATTAGATGTTCAAATAGCAGGAAGTGACTTGAATATCTTTCAAGACCTTGGCCAGGAAAAAAAAGAAAAAAAAAATCAAACCAACAGATCAGCCAGAAAAGGGGACATACTTCATGCACTGGAGAAGGCAGGGATTGCCCTTTTTAGTAGGAACACTCGTCACAACTGGGCAAGTTGCAGAAACAATGTAGTGAAATTGTCTTTCTAAAGTATCCCAGCTATCTTGTCAGCTTTGACAAACTCTTACTCTTAGCAGAAAACAACAGGCTTCCTCACCTGGTGAATTTTCCCTTGGCCCTAATGAGATGATCAGCAAATGCAGAGATGAATTAGAATAGTCATTAAGGAGGCAGAGCATAAAAAATGAGCCACAGGAAAGGTCAAAGAAATGAGGGTGAATGAAGAAGAGTACATGCCCTGTCACCACCTCTGCAGATGTGAAGGAAACAACCAGGGGAGAGAAGCAGATGTTCCTGTTAAAGCTGTGCAAATTTGACGGCTGCTTTCAAGGATAATGGAGCAGCCATAGGCGGCAGGAGAGGGCAGGCCATTAACTTACACAATGCTGGTTAGACTCCCCCAAGAGCCATTGACTTTAACAGCAATGCTCCACCATCTCCCCTGGCTGAGTAAGATTAAAGGTGACCTGGTACAGTTGTCATTAGTTCCACTCTCTTTCCACAAAGATGGTACTCTAACTGAAACTGTTGGGTTTCTCCTCTTGCAGTGTGCACATTGCAAAGGGGAAACTTTAAAAATGTTCCTCCTGATCATATTCTTAAAAAAAAAAAAAATTCAAATCAACAGCTATACTTCTTATTTTTCTTATCTTTAAAATTTGTGTTGATTTTAAGTCATTAGAAAACAGTTTCTGCTAGCATGGTTGGCTTTTCTTGATCTCAAACTATGCATTGTCTCACTTGCAAGATAATTGTCAGAATGGCAACAAACTTTGAAAATGGACGTTGTCAGATTACGTGTAGTGTCCTGGTATTTCCTTTAACCCAGTGTCCCAGCAGGGACAGGGTGGGAAGGATCAACAAGCATTGCTCCTGATAGCTGTTCTACAGCGGGGTAGCAGCTTCATAAAGGCTGATCCCTCTGCAAGACCGCTCGCTTGAAGGTCCTGAGAATCCAAGAAAAGGTCAGTTTAATCTGTGGTGAGTCACAACAGCAGGAGTCAGGGACAACTGCATTAGTGCCACTGTCATTAATGAGCTGTGAAGTCCTTCATAGTCTATACGACACAATGGCTGCATAAACCATAGAAAAACACTTCTCCTCCGCTCACATCTGTTCATCTCCTGTTATTTTCAGAGCTTCCTTGCACACTGTGTGCGGCTGCAGTGCCTCCCTCACACTGTTCTTCAACTAACCTCCCCTTTAAACGTGAACTACTCTACTACCTCCCTCTGCTGACATCCCTCCTGTGCCCACACGAGAGGACTCAAGGCCGACAGCATCACTGCTGCTCAGCAGGTAGTTCTCAGCAGCCGTGAAACTGGCCAGAATCACATTAATCTTACCCCATCGGCTCAATACACGAAAACAGCAGAAATTCCGTCTCCTATCTAGATAAGAGGGAAGGAAACAGCCAGAAAGAAAACCACAGCAATTTTTCTTAGGTGGATATGTACTCACTAACAACCCTGAATTCTCCAACTAATTTCACACTAACCACCTGTCTGATGGCACTTCCAAACACTACCCAGCAGATCCGGATTGGAAACAATGACCTTGAGACGAAAGGCTCTGTATCTCATTACTAATCCACTGAGGCTTCCTGATCTCATGTGATTGCACCTTGTAATTATTTACAAGTGCCTCTCTTGAACACGAGAAATTACAAGACTTTCTTTATAGAGACTATACACCTTTTGAGCATGCAAACCTGACCGTTTGAGATTAAGCGATATAATTAATGTATTTGTTTCTACCACATTTGTTTCTGTCCACAAAGACAACTCAATTGTCAGTACACTGACAGTCATGGCAGGACAGTTCCATTCTACCTTGGCAAACAAAACATTTAAGAAAAATTCACACACAATTAATTTCTTTAATGAAATAGTCTGAATTTTGTAATGTAAAAACACCTGCATTTCGGCATTAATAATAACAAAAAAAAATAACCACCTGAGTTTCAGTGTAAAAAAATATTACAAAACTTTATTGTTAAGCAACAAGAATGGCATTATTCAGCATGGAAATGCTGAGAAAGAAATGGCTTTGGAAGTGGCCTTAGCTGAGAAGATACCTTTCTTCAACAACATAAACCCAGAAGAGTTCGCTTATAAACAAGAAAGCAGGTTTCCCACTATCAAGTTCCAAGCATCCTGTGCTCTGAAAAGCTGAAAAAAAATGATCCATCTTTAATCACACCTCAAAACCACATAGCAAGCTTTATCCATGAGCTGACACTCAACACATTGAGAATTTCATCTGCTGATGCATGGAGCATACTTAACTCCAAGATACACAAAGCATTGGTTTACAAGGTTCAGCACCAGAGTGACTCAGACCTTCAGATATGCTCGTCAAAAACATCTGAGATTTCACTTAAAATATCCTACGTTTAAGGAAGGAACTTTGCCATGCAGGTTCACTACAAACACAGGGAAGCACCAAACATACATCCTTCCCTAGCACTTACAGTTCCACATGGGGTGGCTAAATGACACATTTCATCACCTTTTCCTCAGGGACTTCCGTAACTAACATGTCCTGGTGACAAGACCTGAACAACTGCACCATCACAATGATGCTGGTGAACGCAGGTGTCCCACACACCATGACAATTCCAACAAAGATAATGTCTGCAAGAGAGCCCTTGAGCCTTGCTTTCTGCATCGGTCAGGGCTGGGACACTCAGGCAGAAGTACGATGGTTCTCATGAGGACTTCCCTGCTGTCACTCCTCAGAGCCACACAGGCCACAGCACACGGTGTTTCGATGATTCCAGCTGGCAGACAATTCCCAGCTCAGAGAAGTTTTCAGTGTGGCTTCCAAACTGACTGCAACAGTTAAGCACCTGAAGGACTGAATCACTGTATTCAGTATAAATTTCACTCCCTTCCCGACCTTTAGGTACAAGTACCTTAAATATCAACTACCTTAAATATCAATAGTGAAAATCTCAGACCGCCAACGCCCTCTTGTTAGCTACAAAGGCTGCCCTTTATTCCCTCCTCTTGAAATCTATTCAGGCTGTGAGCTGGGGTGGGTTCCTTTCCAAGGTGCCCTGGCTTCACATTCATTCTTTGACACAGGCGAGGCACAGGGAGCAGTGAATGGCCACCTATACGTATCTTTTACAATACAGTGAACAACGGGGCGTGTCAAAAGAAGAACTCAGCTACCCTCCTACTGAGAGCTAGTCCATTTTTCAGCTTGTACTCATTAAATTTTGCTAACTATTAGACACGAAATCAGACATGTTATTTGGCAACAAACTTGACAGCTACTTTCAATGGACTAGAAAAAACAGCATCATTTATCTCCTGCAGGAATGTATTTTGCACTCTGAAATTAAAAGGTGCAGTCTCTCTTGAAAATCAGAAATGATTTTTCCTTTTCTGTTTATTTATTTATTTAAAATCATTGAGATTTCATCGAGTAATATATTGTTATTAAAAAAAACCACTGAAATTGTGTAGGAGAGAATAGGTTTCTACTTCTTTTAATGTTTCTGTTAGCTTAAATGAGAGGGATTTTTTGTTTAAATTAATTTTTTACATATCCATCAGATTTCAGTAAAAATTCCAGTAGAGAAGAGGAAAAGCCTGTTAATCTAGACCCCATAAAGCATGGAAACCCTACAGTGAAAATCCAGACACATTTGTGCATGGCATATCTTGTCAAAATTTGGATTACCTTCTTTAAAAGAATTTCTCACACGTCCTTCCTAATATTCGCAGGAATTGTGTTATGCCTGATCATGATTCACTGTTTGAAGAAGAGGTGAGTTTCAGATGAGAACTGGATGACGATTACTGGGGTGAATAGATCTTATATTAAAGATTCAACATGCTGCCAGTCCAACACATTATCTTCTGTCAGCTTTTGAGTAATTTTAAGCATCTGGAGAGAGGTGGATTATTAGATAGTTTATGTTTCAAGGCACGCAGATAATATATGGACACTTAGTGGTAGAAGGGGAAAGCATCTTTGTTTGCAGAATTCTGTAAGTGGCTTGCCCACATACCTTCACACTACAAAGCCGATGCTTTTACTGAAGCTGCACAGAGACTCTTTCCTTCAGCTGCCACCTCAGACTATGGAACAACACGGAAAGCGCTAAATTAAAATCTTGAAAGAAGAGCCTGTAGCAAGGAGTGACCAGTTTCCCACTACAGGCAGAGAGAAAACAGGTAGTCTAGCTTCTTTCAGTAAGCAATCAGTCCTTGGGTGTAAAAGTAAATACAGTGTGGCGTACGTCTTATCTTCACCAGTGCTGAACCAAGACAGGCAATTAGGCAAAATGAGAATGTACTCAGCCAAACAATTTGTTATTTGCTTACTATACAGTAACATCTAATAGAGACTCCACAGAAACAAAATCCCTTCCTGCAGGCCTTTGTTTAGCTCGTAACTCATTACTCTAGAGACAAGAGAGATCACTGATGCTATTTTAATCCACTAAGCTGCCTTTACTCAGCTATATGGCAAGCCTTTCTAAAACTCTGCTGTGTACACAGCAAAATCTTCTCTTTCCTGGCAAGACCTTGGACGTGAAGGTTTGGACCTACAGAAGAACCTACGGCAAAATGACTCGTTGTAACAGCAGTGCAGGTTAATGCCTTACATTTTCATTTTTTAGGGTTTGCTGTACTGTATTAGTGCACATCCAGCAGCCCTTGTCACCGGTAATTACTATCCCACAGCAACTACACAAAAATACTCGCCAATTAACTAATTTCATTTTGACAGTTTTGGAAACAGAAGAGGAGAAATATTGATGTCTCCAAACCACAGTCAGCAGCTGACACACATCTTCTTTCTGTCTGAAGGAGCTGCTGTCAAATGAAATGCTTAAAAAGGTATTGAGGCAGTTGTAGAGAATAGAGCAAGGATGCATTGCAGAACTTCCTGCAAGTATTAATTCCTGGGGTACTATTAAGATTGGTACAAATGAAAAATATCCCTTGGTGGCAAGAAACGGCAACTTGAGAAAAGTACTATTTATAGATGACCAGTATTTTAAGGGCTGAAAGAATTTTGAGAATAGCAATTGCCTCTGGAAAATAAAGCAAATCTTGACTTTTTCAGCAATATGCACTAAATATTTAATAAGGGATCCTGGAGCTCAGAAAGGTTTAAGACACTGTGGTAGGATATTGAACTAATAAGCTCCTCCAGTAAGCCTCTAAATACGTTATGGTTAAACACTACCTAGTATATTTTAATTATTTAACACAGAGACTGAAGGAGGTTAATGTGACCCAGCGGACTTGTTTACGTTGAAAACTATTGCCTCTCCTTACTCAAAAATCTGCATGCTGAGCTGCATCATAGCACAGAGTTACAAGGGAACAATAAGGAATAGAGGTTTACAGCTGCTTGCTAACATCCAAATCATAGTGTTTATACCAGGACAGTGACTGCACGAAGACACAGGTAATAAAAGTCAGTCCCATTGACTATGCTGAGATCACTGGAAAAACTAATACACTAGTTAGGTGCAGAGTTAAGAACATCCCTGATGATGGGAGATTTTGCTAATTTCCAAAATCTAGTTTTAGAAACATGAAAATCCCCATCATTTACCATTCAGCTCACAAATCATAACTGCTATTTGTTCTTTTCTCTTCAGACTATGGATGACACGTCACTCTGATCTTCAGCCTTATCCATTAGCTAATGTCGTGGAGAATGTAGCCTTCACTAAGCCATTGAAAACAATGAAAAAACCCAAACCCCTGCACTCCAAAAAACCCAAAGGATAGTTATTGAACATCGGGGGTGGAGGTGAACCACTTCTGCAATCTTTCACGTTCTATCAAAAAGGGAGAAATGCGGGAAAGGGAACCATTCATGGCTCTACTGTTGGGGGAGGATGGGAGAGGGAAGAAATAATCCGGTTTTAAGCAGTATCAGCTAAATCCCAATGTACTCACCTGGACATCTCTTCCTTAAAAAGACTAAAAGCTAGTTTTGCATAAGTAAAAACAGGCTTGAGTTTCATTTTTAACTGGGTGTCAGGTTTATCAAGAGAAATCTTTCAGAAAGATTTGTTTTCAGTTGACCTCAGCAATGCAAGCCCAAGATGAGGTTTATGTTCCTTCTCATACATGGAATGCAAAACCATAAGTCTCACAGTCAGGGTGATGTGCCAACAAAAAATGTGGTTTAGTTCTGTAACACCTCTGACTATTTCAGAGCAAGGTTCAGTCTTATCACCTTGATTCTACAAACCAGTACTTATACAGCAAAGGTTGTTGAAGACTATGGAAATAGCCACTGAGAGCAGGAGTCATAGGATTCTTAGAGGATCAGTTGGCAAAAAGAAAAGCTTTGGAGTTCACTGCACTAGACACATTCAGAAGGGAACAAAAAGGAAATTTTACATATGTGTCTCCTAGAAAAAAGACTCTCCTGTGTTAGATCTATCCCAGCAGCAGATGCGCACACGAACGAGCTTTCCATCGCTCCACCATTGTAAATCTACTGACTGAAAACTGCAGAATCCTGTCCAAGTACATGATAAATACTGTTATTTCAGCTTCTCAAGAGACCAGTGCTGAGGTCTTTACCCTTTGCCATTCAGACCCACTCATGAGCACCATCACCTTCTTTGCACTTACATACACAGATGGCTATGACTGTGCTTTGTCTCTAACAGTGCTCTGCCTGAGCAAAGGTGCTGCCTTTTTAAACACTTTCTGAGATCCACGTGCCTAAATTCCACAGCTATTTGATTTCTAGCATTTAAATAAGTTGGGTTTTTTTGTTTTGGGGCTTTGCTGTCTAGAAAAACAAAACTTTATGAAAATCACTTATCTCACAGTAAAACCAACCTGATTTTCAAATAAAGCTGAGGCAAAATGATTCCAAAACCTTCAAGTAAGATCAACATCATCTTCAATCACCTAAAATCTCAGTACTGGGGGAATAAGTGGGGCAGAAACAAAGAGGGAAGCTCATCCACAAAATATCCACAAAAAGAATATTTAAAAATAATTAGTGATTCAAATGTTTTATCTGAGAATGAACCCAGGAGGTAATAGAGCCTTTTTTACCCCTAGTCCTGAATAAAAATAGCACACTTAAGTCTTAATTTTGTTGGCTTATTTTTCCTTTTCTGCAGGATTTTCATTACTGCTTTCCTTTAAAGCTCTCCCAAGACTGTTATGTGCCCGGAGAGCTTTTAAAGGAAAAAGAGCTAACTTGCCTGGCATCTCTTTCCAGCCTCTCTTAGTTCTAATTACAAGGTAAAGATTAAAAAGACAAATGAGTTTTATCATTGCATCCTTGCCTTTTGGAAAGGGAAAAAACCAAATCAAACCAAAAAGAAAATCAGCGGAGCTTCCAACCTCAGGTAAAATGTTGGAGTCAGCAGCTTGTGCTGGGGGAGGGGGAGGGAAGAAAAGATGAAATGCAATTTACAAAAAAATATCTCTACAAAGTCCCATGCCTTGTGGCAGTCTTGCTCAAGTACGAAGTCGTGCGGCATGCAGGTGACATAATTAGGTCACTGGGGGCAAAGCTTCTTAGAACTATTACGTTAAGAAATCCATAAAATTTCTCAAATTAGACTTCCTCCAGGTTTCAAGGATAGACATTTCCTTTTAGCTGCCATGGTTCAAAACAGCAACTCTGCAAGCAACCTGGAATAAGTTCTTCCTGGCAAAACATAGCACTGCAGTCATACGATCTGGCTAACTCAATACCTACTCGCCATCGTATTCCGTTCTCAGCTTGCAGTTATTTATGGGATCTTGCTAAATACATTTAACTTTGGCACTGAACATGAAAAAAGGATTAAAGAGGTGCAATAGGCAAGCTGCCACTGGTGTTTCCCTGTCATTTCAGGATGAGGAGTGACATTGCTCATATAATAAAAGGCGCTAATACGAGTCAGACTTTGCAGATCAGATTTTCAGAAGTGTCTAAAAGGTGACCCAGGAACATTGAAAAAAATGACCTTTCCCACTCAGCATTTGTTGCTACTAACTCAAATGGACGATATCTAATAATGAAAATCTAATGAACAGAAATCAAGGGTGAGATGGACACTCACACGTGAGAATGGTAATGGTTGTGCTGGGAGGGGCAGACGCCAGTGTTGGGATTGTGGTCTGCACTGACACGACAGCTAGAGAACGCAGCCATACGCAGCTGTCAATGTATGCATTCACTGGATTTTTCAGGCTAACACAATACTTGCTCCTATCACTGCAGGCCAGATGGAATTGCCCCACAGGCAATCTTACATCTGGCCCGTTTTAGCAATGCATGAAAACCAGCATTCAAATCACCACCACCTTCTCCCATCAGAAGAAACCAATTTTTCTGACAATAAAAAAGCCAAATCCCATTTAAGAGGTGACCACCTCTTCTGGAAGTGGCTGTAAGAAACAGTGCCTACTGACTGTGCTGTTCTACTAAGTGGCATACATGACAAATTGGCTGTTTTCTGTCCCCATCTTACATCACTGCCATGGCTTCCATTCTCATCCAACTCACAGTGCTCAGGCATCTTCTGTGCCCCTTAACTACAAGAAGGCAAGCACTGGTTCCAGCAGAGGTGTATTAATCTGCAAGCTGCCAGGACACACAGGGCAGGTAACCCTCACAATTATACTGTAGGTTTTTCTTAGTGGGGGCAATAATGTACTTCATTGTTGGTTTTCTTCAAATAGCTAGAAACCCTACCACATTTAAGATTTTCATTTGGTTGGGATTTGGCCCAGCAGTTTCAAAATATTATTATTTTACAGTTAGACTGTAAAATTACACATGCCTTGCTCTTTACGAGCTTTCAGTCCGTCAGGGTTAAGGGGTGTTTGAATTGCAAAACGTACACACAGTTCCCATTGTGGAAAGCACTGTGAATTAAACTCTCTCACTGAACTCAGCCACCTCTCATTCTCTGCAACAGTCCTAGTTCCATTTACTCTGAAGCATTTCATAATTAACTCAGAACATGCTGGACTATTGGACTGACAAATATCACAATATACATGAGCAAACTGAAATGGAACAGGCTGACTAAAGAGAAGGAAGAAATAGAATAAAAAACTCAGAACAAAAACCAAAGCATTGTTCTTGCAACGTGTAGCTAATCCCAGTACTTGGAAGATGAAACCAACATAGGGATGTACTTAATGTCAGCCTTTTTACACAACTACTACAACTACATAAATCATTTTGATTATACTGTACCATTTCCTAATGAATGTACATGACAGAATCCCAGTACACATCCATGATGTGCCCTTAAAAATCTCAAATTCCCCCTAAACTCTGCGGTTTTATATGGATTATTTCATGTGTCTGCCAGCTAGAGATATTCTGTCCCCTCTCCATGGATCTTCCATCATCTGTCACCTGGAGCATACATAACACCACTCCCAAAGGGTCAACTACAGAGCTAGATTAATAATGCTAACCCATTACCTTCTCTGAATGACACAATTAACCCTAATTAAGAGATCTCTATTTCTAAAAAATCCTCCTTGAAAGTGATTTTTCCTTTAGGCTTTTAAGCCAAGCAGATTAATTCAACCGCCGGGACAGTCCCATAAGTCAGACAGACCTAGTTTCCATAGCGCAGCATCAGATCATACACTCAGCCAGCGCATGTGGCTTGTGTAGAGAAGTTTCAAACAGGTTTGTGTCACTGTATCTACAAGCAAGTTCAGAAGGAGGTGAAAAAGTTGCCAAAAATCTCATTCCATTCCAAGATTATGGGCCATAACAGATGTCAAGCCTGTACTAGCTCCAAGCTTGCATTTTTCCACATATAATAATTGTCCCTACTGTATTATTGCGACCTTCTTGCCTAGCACCATCACCAGAAAATGTGGCTGGAATTAAGTCTCTTCTGCATATGCAAAAGAGACTACTGTGGAATTACTGTTAACAAACCAGTCACCGCGTGTCACTGCTATGCCATTTATAGGCCCTGCCGCTCTGGGGAAGAGCCTGTGTTTTGATCTCTTATTTCTTGCTACCACAAACAGCACTGTCTTTATTCTACCCACTTAACACCATATTCACCCACTAGTAAATACAAGTATTTCCTCTTAAACTTAGAGTTACCTCTAAAGAAAGCAGGTGTGATGTTTTCCAAAATATATCTTGCTGTCATTTCAGCTACAGTATTTACTGAACAGTCAAGAACAATTTTAAATATATATGTCATTTAATTGCAAGACAACGGAAGTCAAAAAATAAAAAAAGCTCTTGTTCTGTTTATGCAAGTTAAGTCTCTACCTAGATACCAAAAAATTTCACCATCATTAGAATTTTAATTTTTGTGGTACTTTCTCCTATACAGAGCGACCCTTAACTGTACAAATCTCTTTTCTCTTACTGCACAGACTCAGCACACATATAGCTGAAAAATACAGCACTGACACTGAGGTGAACTGCCCACACTTTCATCCAAATGGACTGTTAGCCTCGAAGGAGAGCTGTATACCATTTAAATGCTGTCACACATATAAAGTACTGTAGGTCCCAGCACTCGGTGTAAAATCATGACATTTAGTTAAGAAACATGTCATGCTATAAAGGTACAATGCTACACAAGGTGTTATAACAAATTATGAGTAACATAACTTACATTTTAAATAGACTAAAAATTGAGATACTGCTTCAAGTAACATGAGGAATGTGGGATTGTTCAAGGTCAAATCTAATTACAAAGCCTGCTAAGATGACGATCATTTTTTAAGCAGTGGGAAATTAAATTATTTGTCTACGCTATCTGGCAGTAAATACCTGCCCATTTTAATTGCTGTTGATATAGCCTAATAAAAATTGGAAGGGAAACGCTCATGCTCAGTTTCAGGTTGCTTTCCAGGTAAAGTTCTTCCTGATGCTGGCAAGCTGACCTGCAGCCTGACCCGCAGCAGGTACACGGACGGACACAACACCGACTGTCTGGCGCTCAGCTCTTCAGAGATCTAGCACAGCACTAGGCATTCTTGGACACTGTGAGAAGAGGGAACTGAAGACCAAGCTGTGTCCCTCCTAGATACAGAGACAAATAACAGAAGATTAAGTAAGGAGAAAGCGGCAGGAAAGCTGGGAGAGTGTGTTCTAACTTGGACAGTCCCACTACTTAAACGAACAAGGAATACATGGCTGTGTTCTGCTGCTGCCATCCAGTGGGGAGGTGCAGTAGGAACACTTGGGTGAAGAGGGTGGCTAACGAGGGCTGAGTCTGAGTCACTGTCAGGCTGATGTGTATTCCACACCTTGCTGTCAATGCCATCCAAGACAAAAGTTCGCAGAAAAAGTAAAATAACACAGGTTCTGAACAAGAAACCGTAGTAGCAGCCTGCTCCTTCTGCACAAGGACACAAGAGGCACTCGCTGCTCTGGCTC
>NW_010264778.1:103762-110012 GCF_000690775.1 Eurypyga helias
CTGCTCCGATCCTGCAGCTGTTCGGCTGTTTTAAGATGCTGAGACTGACAGAGGGACGGTTACATATGCAGGATCACAGCTTACGCCATCATAAATTACAAGTTTTCTAAGCTACAAATTTCATTGCAGTTAAAAAGGAAGTTCAGCAACTACCTTACATACACACATTTGAAAAATCCTACTGGCTGCTAATCTGCAGTGATAGGTATCTAAATATCTTGTTAAATCTGGCTTTAAAAGCCTGTATCTGCCTTGTTTCAGTACTTGGGAGCTCAGCATATAGATGTGTAGAGCTAAACGTGTCTCTGATAATCTGCTATCTACTTAGCATCCCCTCATAGATAACAGAGGGCCTCAGAATTGGTAAATGATCGCATAACATTTCCATTATCAACATCATTACTTGTGGATGATGAAGCAGAGGCAGTGACAACAATTTAAAGCCAACTCACATTGTCAGGGTACAGTCTACAAGGCAATTTATGAAGAAGATAGATTTCTGATGCTAATAGGACTCTACAGCAAGACATCAATAGGCAAGAACTCCTCCAGCAAATCTAGGAGAATGGGAGGGAAAGCAGGATTTGGGACTAGGAGAGAGGAAAAGACAAAGCTTTCCTCAGCAGCCTAGCCACAAGCAGCACTATGCTTTGTGAGATGCTGCTGAGACTGGCTGTTCTTTGTGTCAGTGTTTTTCATACCTTCGCAATATTTCCTGTAAAATTACTATAAGCAACATACAATGTAATCCACAGCATCAAATCCTACTACACACAGCTCTCCCAAACAGCAGTAGTGGAGTAGCAGTCAGCAGAGAAGAGGATGATGCTGTCTTTTTGGTGCATGGGAGGAAGGAGTTGGCCAATAAACCATTTACCAGCACTGACACCCAACTATACCATCAGCCGAATGGATGAATCACAATTCACATTTCATCTGACTACTGAGGACTGATCCACATCAGCCTAACTCTTTGGTTATCTTGGGATTTGTGTAGCAGCTGGAAAGACTGGCACATGTCCTCCTTGTACAGTTAACATTGCTGAAGAGCAGGAATACAAACAGAACCCCTCTACTCTCCAGCAAGCCCTGGGTGCTATAAATAATACTGTTCTGGAGTCATGGGCAAAATTTAGAGCTGCCCTGTGACTTCTGACTCTACATTGCACCAGGCACCAAGGCAGCTTTCTACAGATAGTCTGCAACTCTATCTACCCTTATTTTCTGCCATATTTTCAGTTCAGCTCTATCTGAACAAGACACCAACCTCAGGACTCTCTCAGTGCTTAATTTCAGAAGAATTAATTTAAGATAGTTATGTTTTGTCAGTAAACAGATGTCCTTGATTTGCCTCTATACCAAAATACAAGAATTTCATTTACCTTTAAAAAAAAAAACAAACCCCAAACTCTAGTGTTAAAGCCCTGGTATTTTGCACACCCGTACAAAGATTGCACAGACAAGACCTGCATAGCACATACCAAAGAATAATCTCAGCCTTTGCACATTTCTGCCAGGTTACTGCTTACCTGTTTTAAACTTCAACATTTGTTTGGATACAGGACAGAGAATTAACTGAAATTGCACAATGTATTATTTAGTCTCTGATTCTAGTCAAGAGGGTATGCAATCATTAGTGCAGGCCTATTTATCTCCCTCTCATTTCATCATCCAGTAATTTAAATGTGAATTTTGAATTTCAATTGGCTTATCGAGTGCTCAACAACATCATGAGATCCTGTCTCCACTGAAAGTGATTTCTGCCTTTTTCTTCCTTGAAGACTGTCATGTCCTGTTCACTCTATCAATCAGCCTGACATTATCTTCCTTTCACAGAGCAGATAGCTTAAGTCATCAGATTTATGCAAAAAATAACAAGTAGCTCTCATTGCCCCAGAGAGCACTTCACAACTGGATGTTGTTCCTTATACTCACTCTTATTGAAGGACGGTGTTTATCCTTGTTTAATTCATATTATCTTCTTTTTATACTCATCAATTCTTTGCTTAATGCTTTATTTAAAGTATGTTATGACATCAATGACCTTCTAAAAAAAGTATTACTTACTGATTTTCAAACAGATACAGAAAAAAAGGTAAAGGAGGAAATGGAAGACAGGAGTATTTAAGAAATCCACTAACACAAAATGGAATTAAGATCTGAAATACATACTCATATGCTAGTCTAACTCATCTGTTAAAACACAGGCCTCTCAACACACCACAGCACCCAAACGACTCCAGTGATCCTCATCTTCCTCCCATGCTTCCTCTCCCTGTGTGGTATCTCCAGTACAGATCAAAAGTATCTTTGCTTTCATTTAAGCCTGCAATCTCATTCTTCAACTAAGTACTCACTCCAGCTTCGCAGGCAAAGAACGGTGTCTCACTAAAAATAGCTTATTGTTTTGCAGGAACAAGAGCGTTGCACAGCTTGGTTCTACCTTGGGACTTGATTGTATTTTTGAGGCTCCTATTACTGAAGCTAGCAAACAGTGATGTGGAATGGTAGTGCCCTTGTCCCTGGAGAAGTTTGGATGTCTGCATGCCCTGACAGTGATGCTATCAAGAAGTCATTTCAAGCAGGTAGTGCCAGAGAGCTGTTGGCACCTCCTAAGACAGGTGCTACCTGAGCCACCCCAACAGCTGGGGGCCCAAAGTCTGAGAGTGGCCCTGGTATTCTGGCTTTCTACACAGTGAGTGGAGAGACAGTCTTGTCACCTACGTGTCACAGCCACCGCATCTCTCACAGGGGTTCCGAGTAGGGCACAACGATGCTTCCTCCCCCAGCTCCTCCTCCTCAGTCAGCTAGCATTGTTTGTGATTTAGCAAGGAGCCATCGCGACATTACTGAAGGGGTGACCGTACCCTTCTCTGACAGGTCGGTAACACACTGACTGCTGCGTGAAATATCAGCCTATGCAATGTCTGTATTACCACCTCACTCACCTGAGACAGAAGGAGCCACTTCTCTTGCCTAACCCCACAGGCAAGTGGTAAGCCAGTTCTTAGTGAATATGCTAATATAAGAGCAGTGGCAATAAGCAATATCCTTTGTCTCATTACAACCATCTGCTGAGGCTTCCACAAAACAGACTTTCCATTGCTTGTCCTCTGACTGTGTTTCTCATTTCACAACATGCATTTTTTCCTTGGTCAAGGAATGACCTTGCTAGTACTGTTTATTAGCTAACAGATCTCAGACAAAGCCCATGTCATATTCCATTAAAAAAAAAATATAGTGAGCAAAATTTAATAACTGTAAGAAAAAAGTATTTAGCGTTCAATGCAAAAATGTTGTTAATAATTAAAAACCACCATTTCTTTGCATGGCCTTTTGACCAACTCAGCTAACAGACTCCGGAGTAGGAAATACTGGAATTAAGTTTGGGAAGGAGATTACCAGTCACTTCTCAGGCGTATACCTTCGCTGTAGCTGGACAGCACAGTGCAGTGGTGGTATGTTTTTTGCGTAAATAGTAGCCCAGCTGCCAAGTCCCAAGCAAGGCAATCTAAACATAACCTCTGGCACTGTTCTGCAACTGAGTCCAGTTTGGTCCCAAGACCTGGAAGCATTCACCACGCACACATGTGTTTCAGCCCCCCATCTGTTAAATGAGAATAATTACAATTCATTTGCAAAGCACTTCATGTTCTACAGACAAACACCTTGTATGGCTTTGATTTCCGTGAGTCTGGCTGCCAGGGCAGTGTTACTGCAGCATATCGTTGTTAGTTTAGACTGAAGCCCTTGGGGAAAAGACCCTTCTCTTTTGTTGGGAGGCAATACATGGACAATGCGGGATCACCTTTATCCCTCTGGTAAACTGGTCATGCTGCAGCCATAGTTCTTTTTAATGCCGTTTGGATGCAGTTCTTGCTACAGCTGAAAGAAAAATGGAAATTATTTTGGAAAAAAAACCTCTCCTCGGGCCTTGGTTCTGATCCAAAATTCAGTGAATACAAATCCCTTGGTACTAGGGAAGGGTCACGAAAATTATTTCCATAGGCACTGTTGGATTAGGTTTGTTCCCCCATAAGAGGACATATTTTCAGAGTAAACTCTCTTTTCTCTCTAGGTTGGTACAATCTATTATGTGATACAGTCTGATAAAAGGATGTTTCTTTACATTAGCATAGCAGACTTATTTGTCAGGTGCAGACTAATTATCTCGGCTCCTTGTTTGGGGACCATGGCATCCCCTGCATTAAATTGCATTTTGCTGAGGGCAGCAATTTTACTCCATTTCTAAAGAATGTTGACAAAAAAAATTGTGAGGCTTTTGTATTTTCAGTAAAAATAGTGTGTGGCCAAGGGAAGAAAAATAGCTCATCTGCCACAGTATTTCCAAATGAAGTGTCAAACTAGTATATTTTCCTATGTAGTTCAAGCAACAAAAACAAATAAGGAGAGGTCTGATAGTAAAATCCACTATGCTGTTCCCTCTCCATTTCTGAAACCTTGGAAGTAGAACAAAATCTGAAAAATTAACACAATGCAAGTAAATTATTAAACTCTATTATGAGCAGGCACTCCTAAAACCAGACAACTCATTTGGACACATAGTCAAGCATCAGTCCTAAAAGACAACTTCCAGTGCAATCAGGCTTCTTTTATTTCTTTTTAAGCAAGATACGTTTAGAAACACCGAAAATAAAAGTAACAGTTACGTTTTAATTCTGCAGTGACCCAACAGGCTGCACCTAGAGAACAGTGAGAAACTCTTTCTAGATTCAGACTGGTTTAGATGAGGAATTAAGTTTTTCTGTTTTAGTTTGGTTTTTTTTCAGTTGGAGGAATACCAGCATCTGCTGAAAGGCCTCAATAGACAGAAGTCATTAGCATATCCACAATTTGGGCCAGACATTCATATTGCTATGGTGATTTATGCCAACTGACACAATCTGCACACTTTTGAAATTATACTCTGACTTGATTTTCATATTTTCAGTAAATTATATTTTCTAAAGGCAATCTAAGAATACCTAGGAGTAACAACAAACATCTGTGACAATATACAGTCTAAGATCTTCCTGTTTGACCTCCTCTGGCGACGGTGTCTCCTCAAAATGGTAAGTCATAAGAGGCCAGGCACCATTCTTTTGGGTGACCAGTTATTTATTGTGACCCATTTAAATACATATATACAGGGGAAAAGGGCGCAGAGTGTTTGCACAATCATTGCGTATTCATGAAATGCAATAATCTGATTCCATAACTTCCAGTGTCCCAATATACTTTTTATTGTATGACCAGTCTGTGCAAATATCACTGAGATAAGGTGGAATGTGTCAAAAAGCCTTGATACTTTCAAATTGTATGGAGCACAGGATAGATAGAAGAGCTGAAAATAGGTAAAGCAGGTATTTCTATCCTCTTTTTTCAAGAGATTCTGTCTTTCATTGTGCTGGACATTGGATTAGGAAGAGCACAGGACCCAATCTGGTACCTCACAAAGGTCATAGCTATGAATGAGGGACTTGGATGCTGTTCTTCTCTCCCCTTTTACACAGTCTGTTGCTGAAGGACACTTGTGCTCTAAACAAGTAGGCTAATGCCACCTTAAAGCCCTTGAACCCCTTCATCTTCATGTCCCATCCAGGGGCAGCAGAAAGGAGGAAGGTCAGCTCTACCAACTTCTATTTCCTGCTACTTAGAAGGAAATCACCCAAGGAGAAAGGGAGGTACAGAAGAAAGGATATACAGAGCACAAAAGATACTCCAAGCTTCTTCACCCAGACTGAAAATAAGATGCATAGGAAAAACCATCTTGATAGATTTAAATTTTTTGCTTTATGATTGCCTACATTTTTGCTCTCAGGCCTCAACAGCCAATGTGAAACTAAACTCAGGTACACGCAACAGCCTACAAACACCTGTGAACACAATCACGACCTGTTACACACAGATCCTGCCATTCCACACCAGAAGCATAATACACCAGGCTAATTTGCAACGATTTGCCTCTGCACAAGAAAGGCAGTAAAAGAAATCTGCTTATTCCAAGATATTCATTGCATCTTAGCGTGCTACTTTAAGGAAACATGGGTGTAAAACTAATGAAAGAACTGATGTCAGGAAGATGCAAGTAGTAAATAATGCTAAGAGAAATACTGTCTCACACTTATCTGGGCATTATTTCTTAAAACAGCAACATAAATCAAAAGAATAGTGGCCATCGCTGGACCTCAAGGCACATGGATGATGTCCATCAGGGAAATAAAAGTGAAAATAAAGAAAGGGGAGGGGG
>NW_010264778.1:110029-112271 GCF_000690775.1 Eurypyga helias
TGGAGTGTGAAAGTCAGGTCAAGCACTAAGCAATAGAATGGTTGATCCTAGAATTTTCTACTCATAACTTCTGTCATTTGGGGGGTATTGTTAAAGATTGCCACCCTGGAAGATAATGAATGTCAGGCGTAGCCTCCACTCCAGTGCTGATGGATAGCATCTCCAGTCTGATGAGGAGAGATGCTGAACCCTACAAGACATCTTTAATCTCTTGATTTAGAATCCATTGTCCTCTACCGGTTGTCACTCTCCTGAAGGAATGCAAGAATCCTCGCAAGCACTGAAAAACAGACAGCTGCAGCAAAGGGCTACCAGCCACAATCTGGAGGCCCTTTGCCAACAAAACACTTTAAAGTTAGTAGAAGAGACAATTCCATCCCCAGGTTCTTCCCTTATTAATTAAAGATTTTCTGTTTTCCAAGAAGAAATGCCTGTCCTTGAAACCAGACACATCAACCCTGTAAACTTTCAAACTAACACGGAGGGGCAGCTCTCTGGCAGGGGAAAACACCACACCTGGCATGAGAGCACTTCTTCACGCAGTCTGAGTGGCCCAGGCACAGGCAGGGCATGTTTGATGCTACAGCCAAGCATGACAACTGATTTCTTGATCTTAGATACAGCGTGAATATTTTGTACCCACCCACAGCCAAAACGCTGGGCAAATGGAAGCCAGCGTGGAGGGTCAGCATATCATAGCCTGCTCCTGAATCACCCTTCACCTGGCAGCACGAAAATGGTCATTAAGTCTAAATCCCCAAATCAACAGAAACTGCTATCCATTTCTGTGGACTTCCTTTCAAGCCTGTGTGGTCACTCATTTGGGATGAAACTCTCCAGTAGCACAAGGCCTTACAATTACATTAAAATTGGACTTTAAGCCTGGGACTGGCTCTGTGCTGCTATGACAATTAATGCAATTGTACGGCTGAGGCAACACAGCCCATGCAGTAAGCACAGACGTGTCGATCAATAGCAGAACAGGCCCTAAAGCAATTTCCATCCCTTAAAATGGCAGTGATTTGCAAAGCACTGAATGATGAATTCTGTAAGAATGACTGGCTTAAGCGTTAATAAAATCATAACTATGAAGTCTAACTTTTCTGCTGGGACCAAAAACCATACCACGTATCCAGAGCAGGCTGGAAACTAAATCACAGAAGAATCACAAACTCCCTCTTCAGTGGAGTAAGGACTTGATCTTAGGCAGGTCTTTTAATCATTTCAGAGCAAGGAATCCAATGCAAGCCCTTTACATTTCAATTTATTGCCTTCATCATTCAGACATCCATCCTCACAGGGACTCAGCATGTTGACCTTCATGTAAACCCAGAGCAGAGCTCCTGAGTAGAACATGCTCCAATTTTTATTGCATCACTTCACCCAAACAAACACTGAGGGCAAGATGTTTTCCATCTTATTTGTGGATTTTCACTTACGCAACCATTTCTTTTTCCCCACATTAGCACAAGCCTATCCATTTGCTATATATATATTTGTTTTTTTTTTATAATAGAAGTTCTAACTTTGGGAAAAGTAGCTTAAAAAAAAGATAAAGAACAAGAAGAGTTTTCTTGGTTAGAATTTTAGTCAATGGAATGTAAAGATTATCATTTATTGCAGATAGCATCTGTATAAAAAATGATGCTGTCAATGTAAAATGAATAAAATAAAGACATTTTCACAAGCTTTCCCCAGTGGCTTTAAAATAAGGTCACCTTGACATTGTGGGAAAGAGCTTGGCTTCAGCCCTCTGCTACACAGATTAATACACACTGGACTTGGCCATTTGTGTGTTGAGACTCAATCTTCTTTTTGTTACAGAACCTCCTCTCCCTCCCCTCCCTCCCCTTTCTTGAAACACAATGAAATATGATACGCAAAACCTACACATTCACCAGTTTGTCTATAATCTTTTTCCTCCTCACTTTGGAATACTCAAATCTTTTCATGTACAATCACATTCCATGCAGTTACAGTGCACATTCATGGAAAACTATATCTGAAGCTAGGTTTTAACTTATAAAAACTAAATGAACACTGAATTGCACAGCTATGCATCCAAACTGAATCCGGTGTTAAAATCTGTCACATATATTAAAAGTTCCCATTATTATTTAGGGAAAAAAAGGAAAACAAGTAGTATGTCTTCCTCTTTTTTCTTCTCAAAAAACTTTCTTCTCAAAACCAAACTTCATGCAGCAAACTCTGCTCCTTTTTTTCTTAAAGGGAACCTACTGAT
>NW_010264778.1:112300-123927 GCF_000690775.1 Eurypyga helias
ATTACTTGAAGAGATTACAGCCAGGGCTCTATATTGTAGCTACCCTATATTTAGAAGCTGGATAATAAAACACATAAATAACACACTGAATAAAACATTAAGACATAAAAGGAGTTAAACAGAACAGAGTGCTAATGCTTATTGTGCACAAACCATGTCTGACCCACTGAAATACAAAAGGACTCATAATTCTAATTAGCAAAATGCACAATTATGAATTACCTCAGGAGAAAGCAAGGGCAGTCGGTGCCTGTCTGCAGCTGGGCGCTGGAGTCCCTTCCGCAGCCTTGCAGGGCTTGGAACTGTAACCATGCCACCAGGAAGAATGATGCTCCAACCCAAAATCAAGGGAGGAACCAGAATCATGGTTTTGTTGGTTTTGGTGGGGTTTTCTGTTTGGTTGGTTGTTCTTTTCTTTTTTCCCTCCTTCCTTGAAAGTAGCAATATTTCTAATACAAAGCTGCATTTTTCAGACACACAGTCTTCACTTAAGTAGATGAAGTCCTGGAGCCTATGTAAGGGAGGAATTTTTCCTCGGACTCCAATGGGGACAGGATTCTACCCACTAAGGCACTGAAGTTGTGAAAACCTACACTCGACGTGGAATAATCCAGTCTGTTACCAAACTGCCTGAAACCAATAGCATGATCCACTTATTCGTCCAGTTGGCTAAAACATGAAGCTGTCCCAGCGCACTCAAACACAATGACTTATCCCCATGATCTGCATCATCCTGTGGGTGCAGTAAGCAGCAAACCATTAAGGCTTCCACTGAAGTCTTCACTTAAAATCACAAGAAAATGTGAACTGAGTAAGACAATTGAGAAAAAAATTTGGCTCTGCTTTAAGATACAGATGTTTATTAAATATATGGATTCAGAGCATGTTAATAATAATGGACATTCCCAAAATCTAGATGCTTCAGCAAGCAGAAGGAGGCCAACAGCATTTCAGGTGAGCATCATCACATAAAACAAACACAGCAGCCTCAAAAAAACCAATCTGCACTGGTAATTCATGACAGAAACTGCTCAGCTGGCTATATCAATTAATGGGCTGCAAATCCAGCCCCCACATGAGGTGACCTGAGGAAGTGCCTTTTCAATGCTTTATCATTTGAGGATCCTGATTTATAGTAATGAGGTGAAAACAAATCTTTTCTGGTACTAAATATATGTTGCTTCATTCAGCACAGCATGGGATTGATAGTTATATCAGTACCACTCAGGTACTCTGAGAGCCTGAAATACTGCCCAATTTTAAATAGCTATAGGAAGGCGGGTGCTTATGCTTCCCTCAGCTATTGTCAGAGCAAACGACAAACTCTTCAGAAGAGTAATTCAGAGCAACAAAGCCAGATGAATATTCTGAAGCATCTTCTCCACACAGATGTACATGGAGCCTGCTGAAATAATCTGCATAAGCAGCATCTTCAGTGAGGTAATGGTAATGAGAAGGAACAGTTCTCCTCTACCTTTTGCCTAGTTAACTCTGCCAGTCAAAGCAATTACAGTGTTCAAATGAAAAAGAGTCTGCCGCCTCCAAACTGCTCAGGATCCAAACTGCTTCAAAGCAATGGCAGGATTGGCTTGTGAGATTGAACGCTCTCTTTCGCCACTAACAGTTATTTGATGGTGGTGGATACTTTGCAGAACAGAAGAAAGAAACGGGTCTGTCTCACACTTTATCACAGTGAAAAGGTCTTTTTTGTCTAAGAGATTGCTCAATGGCATTCTCTTCCACTTTTCAGAAACAGGGTGGTTATTGGGTCCTTAAAGATCTAGTCTCCATTCCTGTCTGAATATTGCAGAGACAGCTGTCGAACGTCATTCTTTCAGGCACCGTCTAACGTGACTAAAGTCAATAATTGTCTTTTCCCGGATTAGGCTCCTTAAAAATGGCAGTATTTTGAAAAGAAAATAAGTCAATCCCCACTTTTCATCTTAATTTCTATTGTCTGCTCTTGGTTAATACATTCTCTTAGCTTTAACAAGTAAACATTTTTTCTGACAGTGACTAGTGAAGTCGAGTACATTGCTTGAAGTGCACTGATTTTCAGGAGCAGACACAGTATGTTCTTAAAAACCAGCTCCTCCTAAAGCATCCCAGACTAGACACCTGATACCTCAAACAGCATGTATTTCCCACCTCAGTACATACCTGCAGTTACAACTGCTAGACTAAGGGCCACAGGACAAAGCCTTCGCCAAACCCAAAGCTGGAGTTCAGCCCACTAACGTGCTTTAGGACATTTTAATTTCGAAAAATGTTCACATCCATGGACTGCAAAAATGTGATCTCAATTGCCATCCAAGAACATGTTAGTTTGTATTAAACAAATCAGGTTAATTATTTGCTTTCCACAAAATGGGCTATGCTAAAAGCTCTAAATTATTTGCTTTCCTGATGAACAGGGCGTTGAGTTGCTCACATTTCAGATCCCATCACATATCTGGTCATACATTAGAAAGTCAATCTAGGTGTTATGTCAAACAAAAACGTTGAGGCTGGGAAACTCAGGCCCCTTGAGGAGAGCTCCCCAAGCCCTCTATGGTGCCATGTCAGACACAGGGAGCTAGAGAATCAAAAATGGGGTGATTGTTTCACCTGCTACATAGAATCATAAAGTGGGATAGGGGTGACTTCAGTGTACACAGAAGAGAAGCTCATGTCTGGGGAGGAATATGACACCGTAGTCTAAAGAGGCACATGAAGGCTCCAGCTTCAAGGATGTCCATTTGAAAAAGAGCTCCATAATCTGACCAAGCTATTTATGAAGAGCAGAACCTTTCTTTAGCCTGACAGAGAAAGCACTGTTCGCAAATTTGTGTAACAGTCGAGCAGCTTGACTGCGTTTTACAGTATCTCATTGTTACAGGGGGAAAGAACCCTTGGTGTCAATTAAAAGTAGGCAGTCAAGCATTCTGAAACGTTATGTTAAAGAGTGTCATAATTTACATAACACATAATGAGTGTACATCGTACCAGCCCACAGCACAGGATCACTACTGTCTTATTACAGGTATTTCCCTTAGGTGCACATGCAAAGTGCATCTTTAAAAGACCAAAAAAAAAAAACCACCCCACAAAAACCTTTCTTTTTACAAGACTCTTCCCTCAATGATAAAAGCTGCAGAAGGCTGTTCTCCAGGTTTTGCTGTGTAGTCAGCTCTGAAACGCTCTGCTAAGCAGCAGTTGTTTACAGGAAAGGTCAAGAGGGCCTAATTAACTTGTCATTGTGCATAGACCCCCTTCCTCAGTGAAGTGATTCAACTAGTTTCCATAACAGCTACCTGCAAAACAGTAATACGGATCACCCTCTAACACTACATTCACAGGAATCACTTCACAGGCTTTTACTGCGGCAGTCGGTTATTCGCCATAACCTGTTTGCGTTCTACGGCAAACACGAGTGCTCCACAGCACCAGGGAATGCAGAGCTGGTGATGGGGTGAGGCAAGGAGGTGGTTTGTGTAGCTCATGGATACACCCACTGCTGACATGCTGCGAGCACGCAGACAGACACAGCAGCTATATGCAAGTCTCAGTCTGTCCTGTTTGCCAGGACTGAAGAGATTTTGGCAAGCACATGAGGAGCCTTCAGCTCCTACCTAGACAATCACCAGAAGAAGCCAGGAGAGAGATCAATAGGTTGTCTCATCTGAAGGATGGACCCTCTAACAAATGCATCCCCACTTCCTAGCACTGCGCTAGTGGATGCTAACATTAGACCCGCACCCACAAGAGTCTGTCTCGTAGCTAAGAACACTACATATGGATTTAAGGCATTACACCTAAATTAAGAGTGTGTCTACACCACAAATAGCACTTGCAGAAATCCCCAAGCCAGCATGAAGCAGTACCGAGAATGCAGTCATCTCATCATGGTGTTGCAGCCAGGCTTTCAACCTCTCCTAAACAGCAGAGGTCACAGGTGGTATTTTGTTAACTTACCTCTCTTCTCTTCTGAGATCAAAGGTGACGTAACTCAGCCACCCAGTTTTAGGACATGCGCCGAAATCTTTGCATTAGCATTGCTACATCTATATTTCTCTCTGCTTTCAAGATGTGTCTGCATGATCCTAGCACAGAGATGTTGCTTCAGAGATCCATTCTTGTATCTCCTTATGAAGCCAACCCAGCTTGTTCTGAGCTATCCCTGTCATTTATAATAAGACACTACATTGTGCCCAGTAGATATACCCTACTACAATAGCACACCCTCTTAAATTCAGCATCTTTCTCTTTGCCTCATTATTCAGCTCAGGAAAAGAAGGAGCATACCACCAGCTGAACTAAACCACAGTTCAGTACGTGTTACTTAGTGAAAGAACTGGCTATCAGAAGTCTGAGGGCTTTGATCTATTGCCCACCAAAGCCAATGATACCCTTGTAAAGTCTCTTGATAACAACTGGATTAAGAGGGAGAAAGATAAAGATACCTTTCAGAGTATCTTTGGATAAGGATAAAGCAAAAGGACACAAACAAATCCCAAAGTCTTAGCAGTCAAGAAGTCACTCCAAAAACTGTCTGGTGAGCTTCAATACATAAACCCATGAGAGAAAAACAGTGAAAATATACAATAACTCATTTTTTCTTGTTGTATTTTAAACCCATTGCACTGATTATAACATGGTGTCAACAGCCTCATCAATTATCCATTGCTAAAAAGTGGACTCTAACATTCTGCGAGTGGTATTAATTGGTCTCAGTAGCACATAATGAGTTTAAAAGCTCCTACCTGTGTGCCCCCGGGGATGGTGGCTAGAGGCGGACAACAATTTACAGCAGACCATTAACACATAGACCAGAAAGAGCCAGTCAGATAGAAGCATTGATTTGGCACAGAATCTCATCCTGGAGGCAGAAAAGGAAGCAGTTGAGTGAAAGAACAATGCGAGTAGGGAATAACATAAAAATGATGCAGGGAAGAAAAAGCTGAAAAAGATGTTGCAGAGTAACTAATATTACAAGGCAACACCAACAAAATTATATTAGTTATATTTGTGGTTTGGTTGGGATCAATTCTTTGTTAATCATGTTCTATAATTAGAAGCAATGCAATGGCTACCACACATCGTATTACCCACAGACATATTTAGAACAACACATCATCAGTGCAATACATTTCTATGAATCCAAGATAAGGGATTGGGTTTTTTGTGTTTTATCAAGATCCATTCACACCAACATTTAAATATACATTTTTATAAGTTGTGCTACTATTTTTAAACTGCACCTGCCTCAAAAATCATAGAAACATCACAGAAAAATGTCTTTTTTACTTAATGCTTCTCAGGACATACTTGCTAAAGCTACCAACTCCGATGTAGCCGTGCACATGAATTGGATGGATCTCCCAAGCACACAACGTCTGCTAGCTTTCCTGGAGATCAATAAGTTTGCTGAGGGCTAAACATTCCTGAAACCACCACCTCAGTCAAACACGCGAGGACTCCCTGATCTGCCAAGGTGTTAGAAACTGCCTTTCGGAAAACAGTTGTTCTAAAGAAGGCGGATGTTGTTGGTCTTATTCATATTAGTGTTCGAACTAAGACCACAAATCCTCAGTAATTTTGCTGCAAATATCAACAATTAAATCTCTCAATAGCTTATGTTATGCTATTCATCATATAGAAAGGTAATCTAATCATTTTCTTAAACTCAGTTATGGTGATTTATTACTTGTGTGATACATAAATGGGCATTATGCAGTTGAACCCTTAGATACAATATTCCACACTTTCAGCAAATGCTGTAAGTGGGAATACACCAAATTAATTAAAGGCAAATTATAGATTTGCATAAATTGAACTAAATAAGGCTTTCATAGCAAAGACGTTAGTCTGCAGTTAATCAGCATGCTGGGATTTGGGCAAGCCTATCATAAGCATGTTTATTTGCACCAAAAAGTCCCTCAGGAACTTCCTTCCCCTGCAGATTCCAGTTCGGATTTTTCCAAGTATTTTCTAAAAAATTTATTTATCTGTATATCTTTAAAATACCTGAGACTATTCAGCTAATCCATTATTCAAGTGCCAAATAGACTGATACTTAAAATAAATAAACCCTCATGCCTTTGACAGCTCTACTGTGAAAGCCTGGTGAAGCACTTGGATCCCGGTTTAGATCTGATAACCATCTACAGATCCCATGTTTTCTCACCTAAAATTACTTGGATAATTTTCCTTTCACACATCACAAAATATTTTTGTTCTCCTATTGTGTATGAATGGGAATGTTGATAAAGCCCCAAACAAATCACAAATGCACTTATTAATATCAAGAATTAAGAGATCAAAAGCCTGTTCTGTGTGAATATACTTTAGCAACAAACACTATTTTGTACTTGAAAAACAAATACATTGGTGAAAAATCCAGCACTTTCAGCTCTCCTTGTAGACTTTACTGGCTGGCTACAAACTTTTTAGAAAAGCAACACTAATACTGCTAAAGAGTAACTCACCCTGTATACAGATGTTAAAAAAAAAAAACCCCACCAACCAACACACTATGTAGAGAAGCCATATTTTAAGGAGCTATTTGGGAAAAAGATACCTTTCCTCGTGTGAAGAAGGTGCTCTGTTTTGAGCACAATATGTTGCCACCCTGAATGCAAATGAACCTGTACAGGAAGAAACACACTGAGGCTCTTTTACAGCAATATATAGGAGTCTTCTGCAAGCACGAGTGAAGCCCAGAAGATAAAGACATCACTGGTCCTTGCCTACCCTACAAGTATCCTCCCATGGAGCACTCCCAGGCTAATTCAGAGCAGCTACACTTCAGCTAATGTGCACAGACCTAATTCACCTCTTGCACCCAGCTGAGCCACATAATGCTACTGCAGCTAATGGGATTGAGTCACTGTGAAACCAGCATAAATGTTATTATTGCTGTTGGCCCACTATTAGTCTAAGGAAACTGCCCAGTAAGCTCTGAAATCAACCTACCATTGCAGATTTTAGTCACGCAAATCTTCCCCAGGTAACTGAACCTCATTTTCTTGAGGAGACAGCTGAATTAACCTTAGTTTTCTTGCTCTCTCCATGAGAAACACACAGCTTACACCTCATGCACCAGTTACCACTAAATAGGAAGTCAACATCTGCTCATCTTGCAATACCATCCCCTTGTTGCTCTAAATGCAAACACAGGAATCTGATCCAAACACCAGTGGAGACCCCAGCTCTGGTGTCAGGCCAGCTCTGGGGTGTCATAATGGAGACAGGGACCTTCCTGCAGGCTTCCTGAGGTGTGACTGAGAAAAGGATTTAACCCTTGGAATTGAACAGCACATGTCAGACATTCTGACCAGGCCCTTTCTGGTGTGACTTGATGGAAGGGACAGGTATTTAGTCCCCAATCATGCACCACATGCTCAACAGCTGCTATTTCAGCATGTAAGTGAACCCAGGTGTTCCCACCATTCCCAGTGCAGGAGCAAAGCTGGTCTCAGTGGAAATGGTTGTGTGCTGACCTCATTTCAAAACCTTTCCTGGATTATGAGTTTAACTCTTTTGAAGCCATGGCCTTGATGTTAGACAGGGAATGTGAACCCAGGTTTCATCAGGTTAATGGGGTAACCTTACCCCTTTGTAAATATATTCAAGTCCTAGAATAAGTGTATCACTACAAAGCATCACCTTAGTTATGTCCAAACTGAAAGGCTGCTAAAAACATCCAGTGACATTAAAACGATATAGTATTTGCAGATTTTAGTCTGCCTTGCAGGTAGACAGGATGCAAGTCTTCAGCCTGCTAACATAAAGAAATACGAGGGGATCTTTAAAAAGCCAGGACAACAATTAAATTGGGCAGACAGATGCAGCAAGGGGTGCTGAGCCCTTCAGTGTCAGTGGGCTGCCGCTTTCAGAAATGTCAAGCCTTCATTCTCTGTTGGATTCAAGTGGATATTGTTGCTAACCAGAACAGCAAATCTTCAGTGTCATCTGAAAGATAAAAAGTGCTCTTACCTTGGGGACTTTGCAAGAATTTTGTTCCAGTCAACACAATTATTTCAGTGTGTTTTTCATAGTTATTCCAGATTCCCATTTGAGGCAGCAAATAAGCCTTTCTGCATTTCAGAATTTTTCTTTCACTTTGGGGACCTAGAAAGAAAGCCATATTACACTGCAATTAACGTCTGGAATGGTGCTGCGAAATAGATCTTCATTACCAGAATCATTGTTTCACAGTGCCATCTACAGTGCAAGCCAAAGAAAAAGGCAGCAGTCACGTTGCTCTTTTCACTTGTTTCCAAGAACACAGAGAAACTATGACAAGGCAGTTCTGAAATATCACTACATTAACCAGAGGCAGAGTTCACTATACTAGAAATTACAAACATAATGTGCGCAGCTCGCTGTGTCCTTATAACCACGTGCCCTCTCACCAACTGCTGCGAAAGCTGTAAGGTCTAAGACACCACCATAGTGCAAACAGATTTCCACATGATTACTTGAAAGCTCCAATAGTTTGAACCAGAGATTATTAGATCTCAGGTGGAAAATCTATCAGTCTTCAGAAGGACTTGCACAAGGCCCTTGAGGTCTGGCTGCCTCAGGAGCAGACGGTCTGTAGGGTCATACCCATAGGATGGTGTCTGTGTGGTCAATGCATTATAGCACCCCCAGACACTTTTGTCTCTACTTGCTTCCAGCATCACATCTCACACCCAGACCACCTATACCAGAAGCTACACTTTGAAATCACTATATGGAGACACTTTTGCAGCAGTTCTAACATACGTTCCGCAGAATAATGAGCTCAAACACTCCATTTCATAGACATACAAGTCTCTTTGCTTTTATTGTTTATATTTGTTCTCTCACTACTATCCCTGGGCTCAACTTGACCTTCTGCTATTGAAAACACGACACAGTGCAATTTGTGAGAGTAATAATAATGTGGTCTTCACCTACGGAGTGTGCACCGTAACCTCCTCTCATCTCCTCCCAACACTCTTCTCATTTCACTCTTCCTTTGATCAATTAGAAATTTGCTTTTAAGAAACAGAAAATTACACTGCTACGCTGAAGGACAAAGGATCTCTGGGGTCATAAAAGCACATAGGCAGACACCTTTCAGAACCTTAGGACAGGAAAGCCCCTGGCTCAACACACTCAGCTCCTTTCTGTCCTGAATGCCATGAGAAAATAGATTAATTGCTGGCATTAAAGAGGTACCAAGCCAGAAATCTATAATTAATCACATTTTACTCTGTCTTAGCTTTCCAACGTGGAGCGTTTCAGAGTGAGCCAAAATCACAACGCAGCAGTTTGAATCAAAACGTGGGCAAAGACATGTCTTAAGACAAAGCACTACTGTCCTGTATTAATCCTTTTTTTCACAAATACACATTAAAAAAATCAGTGTGCCCAAAATGGCTATTGAGAAAAGGCAAACAAACAGGCTTTTCTATATATATTGAATGACTGAAATGGTTATGTAGTACATTTTTACCCATTTCATAATAAGACAGATAGATAAATATATTCTTAGAGTCTCCTGTGGAAATCAATATTGCAATATACTAACTCAGGTTTTAGTGCTTATCTGTTCCATAATTTTTATTAGAGAGGAAAAAAAAAAAAGCTTGTGTAGATGCATCTATACTAACTTTAGTGTAACCTGTGCTGTAAACACACGTTAAACACTGGTAAAAGACAAGGAAGTATTGATTACTCTAACCCATTCCAATTAAATGGATACAGCAAAAGCAGCAGAGGATCCAGCCACCAGTGTGTCTCAGGGCTTTCAGATGCCTTCCAGACAGCGATACTCCTTAAGAAAATAGGGTTGTTTGAGGGGAATGAAAGGCCAACTCCTACAGTGAGATCTTAAGCCTGAGATTCATCTGGTTTATGTCACTAAACGAGGTGGATCAGAACAGAAGGAAGAGGCTCACCTGGTTAACAACGGTAAAAGGAATGCCAGGCTTCTCATGGCGAAACCGTGTTTTGTGTGCATTTGGTGATCGGTGGGTTTATTGCTGGTCCCTGCCTCGTCTCAGGGCACAGCGTTACTTTGGAAAGCAGAGCTGCTTATTTGCAGGCTGCACAAACAAGCCAATCACTCCTGCGCTTCTGCGCCAGGAGCTCTGCGGGGCAGCGTGGCCAGTGCGGGCAGGGGCTCCCACGGGTGGGCACCAGCCACCTGCAGTAAACCGAGCGCCACTTTCAACAAGATAAAAACCAGCGTCACCTCCCCAGAGGTGTCAATGTGTCTGACGACAGCTGGAATTCTGCAGATGAAGTCCTTTACTTCAGTGCAGCAGGGTTGATTTACACAACAGAGATTTGAACAGTTATCCCTGGAAAGGAATCTTACAAAGAAAGGGTTCATTTTTATACAATGACGTCTAGCCAGGAGGCAACTGAACCCCCACCTCCATCTCCAGAAAAGCCATAAAAAAAGAAAAGAGGAAAGGGAAGAGGGGACGGGCTTCGCTCTCAGCATTTACGCATGGGCTGGCCATGAACAACTGCTGTGCCACTTAGTCGCCCCTGACCTCACTACAGGCCACAACTCTCCTGTGCCAATATCTAGTCTGGGCTTGTGGATGCTCTAAGACTGTTGTGGTATCTGAAGGGAAAGCAATGGTCAGATATGCTGAGCCTCAGTCCCAGCAGTCTGTGTCTGTGTCTCTGGACCTGGGTAAAACGGGTATAAACAGCATTTCCCTATGCCAGAGGAGCATTTAAAGAACAGAAACAAAGTTCTACAGCCATTTGAAAATTGTATGGGCACTGTATAATTCCTTAGACAGATGGAATAAGATAGCATTTTAAACTGGGTACTTTTCCTCCCAATATTTACATGTTGTAAAATACTTCTTACGGCTACTTTCTGTAAAGAATAAATTACTAAACCATTTTATGCCATCTTTTATAATAAGCTATTAAATAATTTAGAAAACCGCCGTCCATTAAATATTTAAAAGGCCTTAATTTCTCCGTTCTCAATAATTCCTCACGTAAAACAAAGATAGCGCTTCCCTTAAAAGGCTCCTCTTCTGCAAAGCAACTGGTAAGAAGGAAGCGGGTGCAGACGCCACATACTTCAGAGGGCATCTGCCAGCCTGGGCGCTTCATCCCACCGTCAGCCCTATTAGACTCTTACGTGCCACTGAATAAAGAACCGAGAGGAACCAGAGCAACACCTGCAATTTCTTAGAAAAGATCCAGTCTGGTCACCATGTGTATTCAAAAAGCGCTGCTACTCGAGTTTGAGGGGAAATTTCGGTAAAAATCAAGGAAAGAGCAAGAGCTAGGACGGTTCTACCTGTTACACACCAGCTAACGAACGCAGACTGCCCATTTCAGGGCTAAGCGACTATAAATGGGACATATATTCAGCGATATCCCTCCCAAGCCCCATTTATCCCAGGGAGCAGTTTGCCCTCCACACACAGTCCGGGAGGCAGGCGTCGCCACGCAGGGCAGGGCCGACACCTGAAAAATTACACACTCCTCGGCCCAGCCTGGTAGCCCACAACAGTTTTAAGGCCGCAAGTGAGGAAATCGTTTTGTCCGTGTGCTATAACTTTGTTTTGTGGGTGCTAAACACATTTTGGGAGACGGGGCACGAAGGCCTCGCCTCCCTGACGCGGCGGGCGGCCCTG
>NW_010264779.1:0-5924 GCF_000690775.1 Eurypyga helias
CTGAGGGTGCACCCCATGTCCTGGTCCAGATCAGTGATAATCAACAGTAGTTGGCTGGTGGTTCTGGCACCATTCCTGCCATTCATCTCTTGTTGAGACCCAAATAGACTTTATTTGGAGCCCATCAGCTGGCCCCAGCCTCTGGTTCTTGAAGGAATCTGGGAACCACTTCCCAGGTCTCAGCAAGATGCCTCCAGCAGCAAGGCAGCAGAGCCTGGGGGACTTCCCACTGCCAGACCTCGGCTTGCACGTCACACCAGCCTCTTTAAAATTCTGCTGTGGTCTACCAGAAAGTAGCTATATATATATGTTTAAAAAAAAAAAAAAAAATCACTTTCAAAACAGCAATCTTGATAAAAGGGTAAGTAATAGCCCATAGTGCTTTGAAAGATGTTTGCTTGTTGACCCTGTTTTCTGTGTGAACACGATGGTAAGACATTTGCTACAGCAAAGTCAGGTCCAGTGGAAAGGGTAAGGGAAAACCAAGCCATGGAATGCAGGGATGGGAAACGGAAGAAAAGTGACAGAGCAAGGGAGGGTGGCAGTAGGAGGAGCTTGGGATAATGTTGCTTTCTGTAATTCCACTGGAGTTTGCCCAGTTTTCTTTATTCTTTCCTCTGGGGTCCCTGCCCAGGTTGCATCAAGGCTACTTCTGACCCAGAGCACCTTCCAGGTAGCCAGCAGAGCCAAGGTCTCCATTCATCCCAAAACTGCCACCTGACTGCGACTCTGTACCCTGCTAGACAGACCCCAACCCCCGTGCTTTCTGCTGGGAGAGCTCTGATCACAGTCAGAACACCTGCAGGTACCTGCTGAGCTTCCCGACTCTCAAACTGCTCTCCACCGTCCACAGGTCACGTGCAAGGCACTGCACTTCCTGTAGCAAAAGCAAACGCGACCCTTAAAGCCTTTCCCAACTCATCTGTAGTTCATTCGGCCCACCGACGAGACCCTCAGGCAAGTCTCTAGAGACAACAGGGTGTTCGGTAGGTCCCTCTTTCTCACCTATCTCATCAGAAATTCTGAGCACCACCGAAGACCCCATATGAGCACCCTCTCGACTGGGGAGCATGCCTGTCCTCCACCATCGCGCGTTGTGTTGTAGAAGGATGAAGCCAGTAGAAGTGTCAGTTTGGGGTATGTTTGAAAATAGTGAAACACAATCTAATACCATCTTTATAAATAAAAACATATACATTATCTATCCTGAATAGGTCCCATGCTTTCTAAATTTAAAATGTTAATTTTAAAGAGAAATTCTAATTCGGTCAAACGAAATCTGCTTCCCCCTGGATCTCCCTTCTGGTCTATGTATGGCAATATTTCTGCTAAAGGTGGCCTAATCAGAGGTTACGCTGCACCAACTGGAAAGTAATCCCCATGAAAATCATGTCAGAATTTTTCTTAGGATTCCAGCTAATGAAAGGACAAACAAAATACCAGCATTATTTCCAACCTTTAAAAGAACTCTTCAGAAAGGAAACTTCTAAGTGCTAATTAATCAAATCAGTGATATTTTTCTAGGGTCAGTGATTCATTACTGCTGTACCAGTTGAAACTGAAGGCTGAAATATGGAACTAAATAGATCATATTTCTTCCATAGATGGTCAAGCTGCATTTGCAGGAAGGATAGACATTATCTTGAGTCAAATACATTCTGAATCATTTTTTTTCCCTGTCTCTCTTTTGATAGCAGTACAGAATTGGTGCCATGAGATTACCAGAAAACTTTCCATCAGCATCCAACCAGCACTTGGCCAGTGCAGAGGAGCCTCACCAGATTCACTCTTCCTTTCTGTAACTAAGGCGAGGAGAGCCTGAAGGGGCTGAAGGACGTCACATTCCCAGCAAGGTTAATGGATGAATTCAGCCATATTCTTCATCCAGAACCAAACCCGAGTGCAAGGATGTGGAAGGCATTTCTGAATTCAAGGCCAGCAACAGAAGTCAGCTTTCTGCACAGAGAAAACCACCTCCCTCCACCTTGGCACCCTCCCATCAGGACTTGTTAAACTGTGTATCAGAAAGTAATGCTAAGAAAATCATGTCAGAAGAAAAGGTAGGCCTGGAAAAGCTCAGGATCCCACAGCTGAACTTGGGGTGGGAGAAAAACCAGCAGCACAATGGCAGCAACACACATGACGTGAACTCTTACGTATAGAATAACCTTGTAGTTATCCAACTTCCACGTGTCCCGAAGCCTTGTGCTGATCAACGGCACACACGTAACACCAAACACTGATCAACTCCATTTATCATCATATTCCAAAGGAAACAGGCTCAAACATTAACCTAATGCAATGGAACATTGGAAGAATTTGTCTTCAACAACAAAATAAAATACGCACGTCTTTCAGATCCTCATTTGCAAGAAAATATTTACGTAATCTCAGTGCCAACCTCTGCGCCGCAGAAACACAATTTAGGAATTGACATTATGAGTTATTACAGGCTATTAGATTTGTTTTTTGTTTTTGTTTTTTTTTTTAACTAATGTCTGTCTTCAGAATAAAATTTACATGCAGACACTTCTACCTGCAATTGCACAAACATCATCTAAAAGTTACCATCGAATCAAAAAAAAAAAAAAAAAAAAGTTGGCTGCATGTTTTGGGCAGCAAATGCCGCTCAGAATCTCCAGTTTTAACCATCTGTGTGACATTTAAGGTTTGCCAGAGACTACACATCATCACAGGTAGGATTATAGGTAATAAACACTGTTCTAACCAGTAATCTGTTGGAGATTATAGGGAAGGGTTGTTATTACTTGATGTATTTCAGAGCCTGTTTTCAAAGCTACAGACAAAATATGAACAATGCTTTGGGCATTTCTCCACTTCAGGGCAGAATTAAGTGCTGGATTTTGCTTCTGACACTGAAAGGTCCAAAATCAATACATTTATTGATGCTACTGCTCCTCCTAGCCCCTTCTTTCCCCACAGAAAACACTGAATGCCTTTGGCTAACTCTGCCCATTTCCCATCTCCCTCCTGTGCTGCTTTGCCCGATCAACTTTTGAAAAATGTCAGCCCAAAATAACGATGTGGCCACCCCAGCACAGAGCTTGTGGGTAGAAAAACATTTAAATTGTGCAGTCCTTTGAGTTATTAAATAAAAAGGCACCCCATGTGTTTACGTGCCATTTTAGGGGGCAATATTATGTCCCAAAGTACAGGTGATTTCTTTTCCCACCCAATGGAGCTAGAGCTGTGCATCAAGTGCAGGATAAAGACTGCAGTTCCTCTGACAAGGTGAATAAAAGCAGATTAAGAGAGAGGTTTGCAAGAGCTCTGCGTTTGGTTTAAGCCTAGTGCTCCTAGGCCTCACGTTTCCAGTCCGGCTGGGTGCTGCTACACAGGCACCTTCCAATGGAGATGTTAATTAAGGGTGTTTCTCAGCGACAGTTGAGGAATGCAACACAGCTTGCGTATGGGTGAGGTGTTTTCTGTTCTTAAGCAATAAACCTTTAAAATCTGTGTAAGAAATCAGATTAGCCAAGTGAAAACAGGAAGGGTTTGGGTTGGTTTGGTTTTTTTTTTTCCCCAGAAGGGAACACATGAAAAGACACTTTTAGTGGAGAAAAAACACATTGGCAATGCTAAAGGCCCTCTGAAACCCTCCCTGTGGTAGCCAGATTTGATAAGATTGTTAAAATTAAAAACATAATGTATATATCCCCATCGCTGTTGTAATGTTGACTCAAACCCATGGAATTGTTCCTTCTGATTTTATTTCTCCCAGAGACTGTTTCAAGCAGGTTTGCCTCCAGGCACCTAGCTGGAAATATTCCCCACAGCCTCCCATCCAGACAGTATTAATATTTTCCTCCCAAGGCATATATCTCCACAAAGCTTTGCTACACTCATGACTAGTAATTAAAAGACTCAGAAAACCTTCAGGACTACACCCACACAGATGAGAACCACATGGCAACCTGCTGCTGCTGAGCCCCAGATAATAGCCTAATTAATTTTCTATAAAAGAACAAAGTTGAATAATCACCTCTACAGACCAGCTCCAGTTTCGCTCCTTCCCGACCTTCCCAGCCGCGTGCACACAGGGAGGATGGATGGACGCTCCTGGTACAGGAAAAATGACCAGAGCTTTGCTGAAAGGGTCTGTTTTGTACAGATTTTATTGGAGTTGCAACCTTCTATCAAATGTCCCAAGCACAGGACTTCACCAGTAAAGGGGCTGGTTTACCTGCAAGTACAGGCTGGTGTGGGTCTTCCCCTTGTAGGTTCTCGCTCAGCTGCCACCTCCTGCAGAGAGCAGACCTACCAACCCCCAAACTGCAGATTGGCCGCAATTCCCAAATTCAGACCCGGGGGGTGCAGAGCAGAGCCGTCCAGCACGCCCCTCACCGCACGGCATGCCCTCCGTACCGTCCCCGCTCGAGATGAAGGACCACTACGAGTCTTTAAAACAGGATGATACCAGAGGGGCAGATCCAAATCCAGATGGAAAAGGGACTGCTGGGTCGGGTCAGATGCGTGAGCCAAGGACACAAATAAGCACAAGCCAATGCCCGACCCACACCCGCATCCCTCTCGCTGCCGCAAGGGCACGGAGGGGCGAGTCGGCGAGGGGCGAGCGCTGCGCCGAGATGTGGGCTACTAAGACTGAAGGGAAAAGGTCAGGTCCAAATTAGCCCAAAGTGGGAAAAGAGAAACAAATTGAAATGTTAGAATAACTTACAAGAACCACTTTGTTTAATTTACAAATGTCTTATTATCTACTGTGCAATCTTCGCAGCAATGGCAGAGGAAGGATAAGAGCCTCAGATGAGAATTATAGGGTAATGTTATTCATAAGCAAGCCTTATCTGGCTCTGTACAGCTTGCATATTTTTTATAAACAGCTAAATTCTTTAACCATTCAAAATTTGGAAGCTGAAGATTCATGTCTCACCTCATGCCTCAAAGGAAATGTTTTTTTTTTTTCCTGCTGTACGGCTGACTTCCAATTAGTCGGAGGTTTTCAGCTTGGTGATTTTGATGAACCCTCCACAATACTGAACCACCAGTTGTGTGAATAACCGAGTCCAGCCACCGACGCTCCCTGGAAATCTCAGGTAGCATTTTAACAAGGAGAAGGTAACGTGCTGACAAAGCAGCATTTCTGATCTGTGTTCACTCAAGGAAAACACTCTCCCATCACCGGATTAGACCACGCAAACAAAAACCGGTGCATTTTCTTCCTTCTCCACACGTAGATTGCGTTCTTCAACAAAAGAAATGGGGAAATTTCAGCAATTATGAAGATATTCCCACAGTCAGGCACAACAGCAGCTTTAAAAGCTTTAAATACAAAGAGTCTAGCTTTTTAATACGCTTTAAATTGCAGATTAAAGTAGGCCACTGTCGTTACGACTTTGTTGTCTACTTGAAAATGTTGCATGGTTTAAAGCAGTAATTTATTTTTTTACTGAGAGCTCCCAAAAAGTCAAGCTGAGAGTGATTTCTAGGGAATAAATCATCTCACTGCTATAAACATTTTCTTTAATATTGCTTTTTTCCACAGTTTACCAGACCTTTTATTTTGAAGGAAGCCGTTTAAGGTATTTTTCACTGCAGTTTTAGTGATTAATAATTAACATCACATGGTTTGACTATTTTCCTGATTTCCAAAGGCAAATCTTCACCTTGCCTATCCAACGCTCAGCTACAGAAATTAGTAACTCACATTCCAAAATAAGGGAAAAATGGGAAAAGAACATGTTGCTAAGATAATATTGATTTGTTTAAACTCGGGAAGTACTTTGAAAACGCTACTGGGTGGATTTCCTCCTTTGCCTCGGATGCGGGCTGCTTCCTTGCCAGGGCAGAACCAGGGAGCGCTCGAACGGGCTGCGGAGACGGGAGCTGCATCAGGGTGTCTGGCAGAGAGCTTCTGCACTTCACGGCGGGCAAGGTGGATGGGG
>NW_010264779.1:5966-8154 GCF_000690775.1 Eurypyga helias
CTGGGAGGAACCCAGTGCCCTTTTCCTTCCAATCTCCCCCGCAATCCCTTGGGCTTCTGTAATTCCCATTCATCCTCAGCTGTAGGTGTATGAGTCAATGAAGCCAAGGCTTGCACAACTGCTTTGTGCGCTGAGGTTTATACATTAGTAGCTGTGAAAATAACCACATTTCTTCCTGAGGATACCTCTTGGCATGCTAGGTAGAATCATAAAATAATGGCATCATTTAGGTTGGAAAAGACCTTTAAGACCGCCCAGCCCAACCGTTACCCCAGCACTGCCCAGCCCCCACTAACCATGTCCCTGAGCACCTCGTCCACACGGCTCTGAAACCCCTCCCGGGATGGGGACTGCCCCCTCCCTGGGCAGCCCCTTCCAAACCTGACAGCCCTTTCCGGGAAGGGATTTCCCCAATATCCAATCTAAACCTCCCCTGGCACAACCTGAGGCCATTTCCTCTCATCCTGTCGCTGCCTTCACACGATATGTGCCACTACAATGTTGAAAAAAAAGCTTCCTGAAGGCAAGGACCTCACAGAAATCAGTAACTAATACATGGTTAGGTGCCCATGCAGCCCACGTGAGTTTGGGTCCCACCTCCCCACCCCCTCCACTTTTGCTGGGTCCTGAGGCGTCCCAAAAACAACAGATAATGGCACCCACCAGCAAGACGAGCACAGGAATGCAGGTCTGAGACAGAGGGGCACTGGAATAAATTCATAATCTGAGAACACAGCTGAGAAAGCTTTCATTTATTTCATTTTTTACTTGTCTAAGCTGAATTTGGTTAACTTTTGTAAACTCTTTGTTATTAAAAATCATGTAAGAGAACTCAGTGCCCCGAGCTAAGCAGCACACTCTCGCAGAAAGGTGCCCAAGTATTCTCATCAAGAGAAGAATTTTTAAACAAAATAGGGAATATCATCCTTAGTGTAGAATACAGGGAACAAAGGCAGGCTGAAAGTCTGGCCCTGGGTAAGGTAGGGTAATTTAAGATCCAAAATCTTATGTCGGGCATCCTTAGCCCTCACTTTATCAAGCTATTTGTCACCTCCTGCCTTCTGTTCTTCACTGGGTAGTAGCATTTCAGTCTTTTTCATGCTTAGCAATGGGCCATAACTATTGTAATCTAACACAAACCCATCAACATTTCAATAGAGACAATAAAAGTAGATAAGGAGCAAAAATTAAAGATTCTTTGAAACACGTTCATAAATGAAGGAATAAAAGTATGTGACAGAAAACTCTCTGAAACAACATCCAATAATTGGCAATATTTACAAGAGATGCATCACTAACGGTTCATTTAACTTTGCAATATCTTAAATTCACTCATTTTGTGAAACGGGAATTATTCATAAGACAGTTTATTACTAGTGGATTAATATTCATTGGACAGCTGGCAGAAGATGTATGTTTAAAGTCTCTGAATTGTTCCGCGGAAGAAAAAAACATCATTTTGTGAATTTTGGACAGAGAACTGATTGCAATCAGTATTATCCAGAAGTTCATTAGACACTGAAATACTCGGTGTAGAAAGGCATCATTTAAGTTAATCACTACCTGGTTGTCAGGCAGAGAACAGCTTGCCGAGTTCAGTGTTTTATAGCCTTGGATTGCGCATCACATCTCGGAACAGCGCGGCTTTAGAAACGCCTTCATGCCGCTAACAAGACAGAGCTTATTAGGAGTAATATTTTTGGTTTACATAAACCTTGATATAGGCAATTCCTGAAGCATCTGAGAGACAGCAGTTTCCAAACAGAGCAACACAGCTTAGCCCTACGACCTACCAGGCTCCCAAACACCTCTCCTCACCTTCCCGTGGCGGTGACTTACAATATACGTCACTTATACCGCTTTCTGCGGGATTTCTACGAGTCCAGCCCCTGACTCCGCTTGGTTTCTCCATTCCCTTAAACCACTGGGGAGTCAGTACAGCAGCCACCACCAGGAATCTTCCCCCAGGGACACCCAAATCTGCCAAACACCATCCCTGACACCCCCAACATGTTTAGTTCTTCAGCTCACATCAAGACACCCCAAAAAAATATTAGCGGAAGAGATGTGTGCACTTAAAGATAGGCAAGACGGGACTGGAGTGCCCTAATGCAAAACACAAACGAGGGAAAAACACAGAAATAAGTGATTTCTCTCCTGTGGATTAAGAGCGTGGCCAGCAGGTCGA
>NW_010264779.1:8627-10441 GCF_000690775.1 Eurypyga helias
GGGGGTTGGACTAGATGATCTCTAGAGGTCCCCTCCAGCCCCTTCCACGCTGTGAACCTGTGAACGTGTGTGAATTGGAGGGCTGGAGGGCTTTCCTCCAGCAGCCGATACGGGACATGGCACCGGCACGCAAAGGCCCCTTCCCAACACCCACACATGTTCGAGGGTCATTTTTCTAACACAGAGAAGCAGACTAGGAGTTTTTTAATCCATCAATACACACTGTGTATCTGTCTACTACTATATATAAACAACGCGTGCTACTAAGTAATATTTCTACCTATGCACGGCTCCGGTTGATCATGCTAATCACATGGAAACAAGGAAGTCTCACTGCTTGCCCCATCACTGGGAGGAGCATCTCTCTGGTACCTGTGTTAGCCAGCAGGTCGGGGATTGCAGGAAGAGCAGGTACAAAACTGTCAAGTACCAAAAGAAACCGCAGTAATGCTCTCGCTGTGAGACAGCGGGGAATAAGGAAAACATGCCTTGGATCAATAGAAAAAAAGCATCTGCACTTCTAGAACTTGTCTAATTCAGAAATCTCCAAACTTGCAGATGCTGCCTCATGCATGCCAGTGACTACTGCTATCTGTTGTCATTAGTGGGTCCTTTTCTCAAGTCTTCCACTTCCTCAGGCACTTTTTTTCAGCTCGACAAGACCGTGACACTCCTAAGTGAGCTTTTTGTTTTATTTGCCTTTGCTCCACCATGAAGATAGAACATTACTTAGCAAAGAAAGCAAGTGCACAGCACGTACGCCTTCGTTACAACCTGTACAAGGTGCTTTCACCCTGAAATTCACTCTGATTCTCAATAAAGCTGACCTGTAGGTCTCTTCTCAGCAATGCATTTACTGCAAGGGTTCACAACTGCCTGCGTAAATCACGCTGTGTGAAATTACCTGATAGCATGGAATTAATGACAACAGCTGCAAATGAATGCGTCCTGCATCCTCATGTAAGGCTGCACTCCAGAAGAATGGAATTCCATTGTGGCTTCATCAGAAAAACAGTGTTTTGTACCACACCGGCCGTGGCTGCACCCCATGAGTAGACAGCGAGGCGAGGGGCCTGCTCACGAGGACAAATCACAAGGTTTCTAAACATACATACATAAAAGTAGGAGTATTTAGACATCTCAATCAAGCTTGTAATTCAGTATCTAACCTCTTCTTGCCTTTCTTCCCACCAGGCCCAGGCAGGGATGCAGGCAGCTGCTGACAGCCTCACACAGACCACACACCCTTCCCAGGTGATGAGGAGAAGGACCACACTCCCGCAGCAAAGGATTTGTCAGAACATCCAAGCCACAAATCAGGTGGCTTTAGTGCTCTCCTCCCAGATGTCACGGTTTAACCTCGTCTGGCAATCAAGTACCACCCAGCTGCTCACCCACCTGCCCCCTCCTCCAGTGGGGGAGGAGAGTCAAAGACAAGGAAACTACAAGAACTACTTAATAATTGAATATAAATAAATAAAATAGTGATGCTAATAATACTAACAATACTACTAATGATAATAATAAATGATACAACTGCTCATCACCTGCTTACTGATACCCAGGCAGGTCCTGGGCAGCAAGAGTCAGAGTCTGAGAGCAATGGCAGCCGAGTCCAAGTGATCCCACAAGCCAGAGCATGACCAGGAGAGCCAACCGACCCCCCAACTCACTAATGAGCTAATGCATGAACACATGAGCTAATGAACAAGCTAACGAGCAAAGGAGCAAGCAAAGGAGCTATGCCCCCCAGCCCACTCCCAGCCCATGCCCCGAGCGTGCTGTGCCGTGGGATGAAATCCCCTTGGGTCAGT
>NW_010264779.1:10619-12244 GCF_000690775.1 Eurypyga helias
ACACCCCAAACACCCCCAGACCAGCCACTGTGCAGAGAGTTAACCCTGCCCTGACCAAGACCAGCACACCAGTCCTTCACTTGGAGGTTTTGTGACAGGGGTGAGCCAGGGACCTGGACACTACTGCAACACCCAGATGCTCACGGCAGCACTGGGACAATCTGAGATATCTCTCCTGACTTTGCTCTATGAACAAAGAGACACAGTTTGACTTTCATGCCTGTTTTGGGTTTGGTTATTTCAGCCCCAAGCTGCCGGATCCAAGATCCGAGCTGTCTATAACCAGGGCAGAAGCAACCCGGCTGCAGGATAGCCACAAGCGGCACCAGCCACATTGCAAAAAAGCCCTATTAAAGCACCGTCGTTGTGTTGCTTCCCAGCACATCATTTTTACAGGCCAACAGCAAGGCCAAGAAACACTGTGGCTCACGCTGTCATTGCCACGTTTCTCCTTGCAGCCCTGGTCTTCCCCACACATGCAGCAGGCAGTGGATCTGCTGCCCTGGCAGCAGGCTGCCCCTCCAGAAGAAACCAGCAGGAACACTACTGCACCACGGCTGGTTTCCGTGCTTGCTGGAAGCAAGGGTCACTGCTTCACCCTGCGCGGTGGAAAGTGACTTTGAATGTCTTTTTTTTTCCTTTAAGTTTGAACACGCACCCTGAGAAAGGAAATTCTCCCACCTCTCCCCTTCTAAAAACAGAGGGTTTGGAGAGTTAGGAGGAGGGTACAGCGCAACAGAAAGTCAGACCAAAACAAAATTAAACACCCATTGCCCAGTCAAAGCAGTATCTCATTTCTTCAGCACTAACAGCGAGCTCTGGGGTGTTTCTCCCCACCACCATCACTGTGACCACACAGCCTAACCCCATGCACAGTTATTCCATGGGAATCCTTGAAACCAGGTAACTCAATATACGGATATGCAAAACCAACTTGCATTTGAATTTCCTAATGAGAACACAGCTCTCCTAATAAGCCTATTTTTGGTTTAGGTATTTATAACTATCCCACACTAAATTGAAAAGAAGTCACAGTTTATAAATTCACCCAGTATTTGCATAAAACGTGTGGCTGGAACTAATGTTAATGAGTGCATAATATTACTGTACCTAAAAAACTGTTTCCCTAGCTAAGGAAAAGCAAACAGCAGTTACTCAGCGGCCAAAATTCACACGCTTCCCTCCCAAATCTGAGGAATGGTTTATCCTCACCCTTCTCACCTCAAAACCTGCTTGCATGGCCCAGCAGAGTCCCTCCCAGAGCTGCGGCTTCTCATGCAGAGGAGACAGCAGCGGCTGTGAGCGGCAGCACCGCTGCCAGGCGGCAGCAGCCGGGATGAAGCGTCGCACACGAGGCCGGCTTGCAGCCATACCCCGGTACGCGCTGACGGCTCACCGCGCGACGGTGTCGGGATAGGCGGCTGCACAGCGTGCTGCCCTGCAAACCAAACCCCCCCGGAGCAGCGGGGACAGGGAACATGCCGAGAGCCCTTGCCCAGCGCTACGGCCTTAGACTACCCGTCAGTGGGTACGCTACATAGAATCATAGAATCATAGAATGGTTTGGGTTGGAAGGGACCTTAAAGATCATCTAGTTCCAACCCCCCTGCCATGGGCAGGGACAC
>NW_010264779.1:12277-16492 GCF_000690775.1 Eurypyga helias
CATCCAGCCTGGCCTTGAACACTCCCAGGGATGGGGCATCCACAGCTTCTCTGGGCAACCTGTCAGCCATCCCCTTAGCCATGACCTATGGAAGATCATTTGGAGAGGAATCAGACACAAGCAAACCGCCCATCTCATGGGAAAAAAGGACTTTTCTTCGCCAGCCAGGAGGGAGGTCTGATGTCACCCGGAGACCAGGCTCACACGAGGCTGTCTGCAGTCACACGGCTCTTTGAGGCTGCCCATGGCACAGTGGCACAGAGCAGGCAGGCTGTGGCAGGATGATGGTAACCCCCTGTAGCCCAAATCACAATGAAACAGTCAGCAAGAGTCGACCAGAGCCAAGGAGACCATCTGCACCAGGGGGTGCAGATGAAGCCCAGCTCAGGCTGGCACAGAACCCCCTCCCTGCCCCATGGGCGCAGGACTCAAACCCGGTGTGTCCATCAGGGGAACCTGGGCTTTCCCGTTCAACTGAGATGAGGTGAGTGTAAAGCCAACCAGAGCAGCAGGTAACCGTTTTCGTAAAATCACAGCACGGTTTGGGTGGGAGGGAGCTCAAAGCTCCCCCAGTGCCACCCCCTGCCATGGGCAGGGACACCTTCCATAGCCCAGAGTGCTCCAAGCCTCATCCAGCCTGGCCTTGGACACTCCCAGGGATGGGGCATCCACAGCTTCTCTGGGAACCTGTCCCAGTGCTCCCACCCTCTGCGGGAAGAATTCCTTCCTGATGGCCCATCTCCATCTCCCTCTTCCTGTTTAAACCTGCCACCCCTTGTGCTGTCACTCCCTGCCCTTGGGAAAAGGGGTTTAAAATTTTTTTAAAAATTGGACTTTTCTACCAGGGAAATTCTCATGCCCCAGGGCACAAAGTCGTCTGCACTGTGGCAGAAAATATCCATCCTTTTGCTGCTAAACCCCATGCATTTGGCTAGCTCTGTGTACAAACATGAACGCATTATCCTGCCAGCTGGATCAAAATGCAATAAAATGGTCTGGAGAAAAAAAAAAACCCAAACCAAACAACCAAGGCTAAAATCCTGGAAATATGACCTTCCCCAATTTGGTGGGGTTTTTTGGTTTTGGGTTTTTTTGGTTGGTTGGTTGGGGTTTTTTTTCTCTTGGTAATTGAGTGCTGGGGAGACCTGGCTGGAAATGGCAAAGGGAAGGGGAGGAGAGGGAGGGTCTGGACTAAACCAACATCTAACACCGTTTGTTTGCTACCATGCAAGGACTGATTTCCCTCTGTCCTTCAACCACTCGTGGGTCCAAGGAGCGAGGAGGGACAAGGCTGCTCAGGAAAGCCCAGCCAGCCCCTGTGCAGTGGGGCTGGAGAGAGCTGTCCCGTGGCAGGGCATTGCTCTGCGAGTCCGGAACGGCAGCAGGCTGCAGAAATGAGAAACAAGCAGGTTTTTCGGACGTGAGCTACTCGGGTGTCACCACAGCTGGCCGGTGGCAGCGGCAGACGGAGAAGGGGTTTGCTTCTGGAAGTGGCTCTGCCTTACCCACGCTCAGCTCTGGGATCAGGAAAGCAACTTCATAGCCTGAGCTCAGGAACGGACAGAGCCAAAACCCCTCAAACCCGACCCGTTTTCTCTTCAGAACAGGTCGTTTTAAGTGGCAAAGTATTTGTCCCTGAATTTGTTGTTCTTCCATGCCATCTGAGAGCTATCAGCATCCCGGGCGGAGTGAAACGCCACAGGGACCGGGGCAGGGGTCTGGCTTGTAGCAACACTGGCCATCATGGCTTCAGGACACAGCGTGACTCAGGTCTGGGATCATGTGGGCAGGATTTGGTCCTTCTAATAACTTTAATTTTAAAAGTTACTTGGAAGATTGTTTGCTGGTTCTTGTGATTTTAACAAACTCCTCATTCCAGTACAACTGACAGAGGAATGGCTGTAAGTACCCCGGCAGCCGGCTGATGCACTCCCGACCCCCCGGCTGCCATTCCCCGTGACTCGGCGACAACATTCAGGATGTTTACCCGGTCGTCGTATAAACCCCAGGAGACACCCAGCTCGCCCCAGCCCGCGCCAGTGCCCCGAACCTCCCCAGCAGGGTCCCATCTCCTCCCTCCCCGAGCAGGGGGAGAGCCCCTGGAACTCCCACCCTCATTCCTCACTCGTTCCCATGAACTCCGATCTTTTTTGCTGATCTTCTTTCCTCTTTTTTCTAAAAAGAAAGTCAGTAGCTTTCATCTGAATTTTGCACACACGTAGTAAATCCAGTTACCCCACTGCTGCAAGCAGAGCAACACCTGCCCGGTGACTCCCCACTGAGTAGCCCCGTCCCTGTGTGTTTCTGCAAAACGAGTAACTTGGATAAAAACGCATTTCCTCTAGCAAATACTTCGGCTTCACGTTTTCTGGTTTTGTAATTCAATGAACAGCCTGCCTGCAGACCTATCCTTTCCTTTTTAACTCTTCAAAAGGGAGAAAAGGAGTTAAGTATTTGTAAAGTTTTATCCTGTATTTTCAGAAGTGGAAAATAAATGAAGCGAGTTTCATTTCAGGAGGATATTTTTTTTCAGATATTCCCTGGGGCAAAATTTTGAAGCAGCAGCAGAGGCAGGTTGTATCGAGCATGAACAGTATCACAGCGATCTCTCTCTTACATTTCGACATTTGAAATCATCCCAGCAAAAGTCCTCTTAATTTTATATGTCACATTAATTTCAGGTCAAGTGGATGCATTATGGCTAGAGGCTGCTGAGTCAGGAGGATGTACATTTTTTTCCTACTTTTATCATTATTTCTTTATGGTTTCACAAAAACTGAGGCTTGTTATAATTCAACCTCTCTGACTGATACCGTGCAGTTTGGCAGAGAGTCCTTCTTCATCGTTCTCTCCAAATTCACCTCTTCCTACAAGTGGGTGTCTCTCATTACGGCTGACATTAACACTGAATGAACCAACAGCTGCTTCTTGCTAATGAGCTGGAGCAAAAGGAAACCTCTCTCGGTGGCTGCAGTTTCAGGCTTGGCAGCTTGCCTGCCGAGATCTCTTAGAAGGAACCTGCCTCACTTGGAACAGGGGTCTAAAACATTTTGAGCTTTCTGTTGAGTTGCGGCAACGTTCCATGTGCTGATAGCATGTTTCCAGGCGGGAAAAGCGGGAATACATACTCACTTCCTGCGTACTTGGACAGTAAAAGTAGTACCACATCTCTACGTGATCATGGCATAAGCATCCCAGTGCCTGGAAGTCTCAGATACTCTCCCCGTATCCTATGAGCATGTCATAACACAGTAAAGAACCAGATGAAGGAGAAAAGTAATTCATGTACTAAAGAAGAGCCTGGCCATCTGGAGCGGAGCAGAAAGGCCGGCTGGCCAGCGCTGCCGACACATCCGTGCGCCCTCCGACCAGGGGCAGGTATCCCAGGAAACCCTGCCCTTCAGTCCATGGGCAGTTTGCCACTGGGGGCAGATGCTGGGGGCTGAATTCTGCTGAATTCAGCTCGGTCAGCGGCCCCATCCGGGTGTCAGCCCGGCGCTGGAGGCCCCTGGGGACAGCGATAAGCCGAGGAGTCACACAGGGTTTATTCCCAGTTCCTGTTAAAGCCCACCGAGACCCCTATCCATAGCCTGTTATCCCCAGTTAAGCACATACTTACCTGACACTGGCTTTGGCTGACTAGTCTAAGGGCTCGGTGTCAAACCCCCTTTTGCTGTCCTTGAAATGCCATTTTCGGGAAGACGCGGGGACACTGGCCATGGCAGTCACTGCAGAAGGTCACAGGCAGATCAAAGACACGGAATTGTTAACCGTTCAGGATACTTTACCAGATGTACTGGCAGGGACGGGTATAATTAATTAACATAACAATAGCTAACAGTTACAGTTTGACACGTTTATCTGCATATACATATCAGGTGAGTGACGGCTTTGTTTGGGTGAGAAGTCCCAAAAAGACACTTGGAGAAGCCCCTACTTTGCAGAGATTTTATTACGGTCGAGCCACCAAAGAGTTGACTTTCCCCCTGTAATGGCACATGTTTACTCACTTTCCCCGTTTGTTGTGAGCTTCGCTTTATCTTACCCAAAGTTTTGCCAGCTTTCTGAGAAACAACATATGGAATGAATATTTTGAGCTAGAATAATTAAATGTAGTGAGACCATGTGCTGGGGGTAGAGCAGGACCAGCCACCCTTTTCCAGGGGACAGGGAGTGATGCCAGATATTGTGGTTTGACCTCGGCTGGCAATGAAG
>NW_010264779.1:16523-25737 GCF_000690775.1 Eurypyga helias
TGAGAGAAGAACTATTCAATAATTGAATATAAATGAATAAAATAGTGATAATAATACTAACAGTACTACTAAAATAAGTAATTACAATGATGGAAAATAAAACAAATTACGCAATTGCTCATTCCGCCCCACAACCAACGCACTGCCAGGTCCTGAGCAGTGAGCGCCGGAGCCCGAGAGCGATGGCAGCAGAGTCCGAGCGACCCCACGAGCGACAGCACGGCCGGGAAAGCCACCGACCCCCCAGCTCACTGCCCAGCGAGCAAGAGGGAAGCTGACAACAGAGCCACGGCCCCCGGCCCCACCCACGACCCCAGCCCCCACACCTTATGCCCCGAGCATGCCGTGCCATGGGATGAAATTCCCTTGGGTCAGTCGGGGTTGGCTGTCTGAGCTGGGTGTCCCCCCACGGCTTGGGGGGAGAGAGTTGGGAACACGGGGGCAGGATCAGGAGCTGGGAAAGCCCCTGGATTGGGGCAGCACTGCCCAGCACCAACTAACAAACTCCTGACCAGCCTCTTCCCAGGGCAGATCCCAAACAGCCCCAGGAGAGAGTTAACCCTGTCCTGACCAACACCAGCACAGCGGGTGAGGTCAGACCAGAGGCACTGCAGCTCCTGGGAGCTTCACCCTTGCTAGGCCATTAGTCAGATGCTTTCTTGAGTAGAAATGAGTATATTTTTTAATTCCTTCATTAAGATAAACTGTGCATGTCTCTCCCCAGCTGAGGTTAGAGAGACTTTCCCTTGATACTCTGATTGCCAGCAGCACGTTACGGTATGACTTACCAGCGGGCAGATTGAAGGGTGAGGTTACAGTCAACCGGGCTCATACGGACAACAGAAGCTAAACCCAGAAGCAACCCTGACTTGTTATTTTAAATAAGCGAACGCCTGCCATGAGTGTCCCATCGCTGAGAGCATCCAGCTGAACCTCAGCAGTGCCGTCTGTAGCACGTGCAGAAGAAAAGCCAGAGGATGGAGCCAGGAGCCTGAGGGGACGGAGCGGGAGCGGTTGCAAGGCAGGCTCACCACCACGAAACAGCACTTTCTGACACTGAGCTGAAAAACAAGAGGGAAAAACCCAGCCAACGCTTTCTTCTTCAAGAGCGCAACTGCAAAGTTTCTGACAAGTTCAGTGTTCTTCACAGCATTACAATTTTCCTTTAACTAGAGAAACATTTCCCCAGGAACATTTTCCTGTCTAAAGCAAACTAAAGATGTCAAGTGAAGCTCAGAATATTTCTTCTGGAGCACAGCAGTTTAATTTCTGACTCATTTTCACGATTTACATTGACTATTCAACAACCGAGAGACACAAGGCTGGAGTTTACTTCACCTTTGCCTAAAATCTATTTGGTGATGTCATTTAACAGGAGGTTCAAGTGAGGAGGTTTTTTAGGGTTAGTGGAAGGGTTTGGTGAAATAAATCCTTCAACGATAACCGGAATTATAAATTTGAATGGTTTAGTTACCGTGTTGCAAAAGATCTGTAAAATTCAGGAGTGTGTAAAATTTGTCAGATAACTTTGAAATGCAAAGTATAGCAGGTTTTCTTCCCCCGTTTTGGGGAAATAAAGCATCACGGAATCAGTTTTTCTTATTTAAATACCATGGGGCAGTGGGAGCTGGTGCACTCTGAATGCAAAGCAGGGAAACACGTTACAACAATTAGTGCAAAACCACATCTGCATCTCTTGTTAACCATAGGGACCGCCTGGCAAACATGGGTTTTATTTCTTTTTTTACCATTAATTGGAGTTCATTAAAATAACTTTGCTTCAAAGTAAACATTAAAGACTTTTCTGAGTTTTTTATTTTCCTGTTTATCTAGTTAGAGTCCGTCTGGTTTAGGCTATTCTGGGTGAGAAGCTGGACTTTTAAAGAAATCATTGCTTAAAGGTCAGAAGCTTAAAGACACCAGCTGGCCTTAAAGCCAGACCTTGGCTGAGCCTGGGTCATCGCTGCGGTCTCCGGTCACGCTGGTATGGCACATGAGGACTTTCTCATTTTGGGACCCCATGACACATTTCTTCATGAAAAGGAACTTTGATGTTCATCCAAATCAGTTACAGATCAGAAGTGTTTTTATATTAGGAGGATTATTCATGTTTGAGACAGCTGATAACACACACGGAGAACGTATCTGACTGAGATGCCCCAGCCATTTAAAAGTCCTTTCGGCTGGAGATGTTTGAGCTATGTTAATTGCAAAGGTGGATGTAAGGAGTAAATGGGCAGAAAAGGCCCGTGGGTGGGTTACGGTGTGTACCCTATTTTTAGGAAACCTCCTCCAGTTTCTGCAGTGAAAACCTGGCAGCTCTGGCATTTCTGATGATCCCTTACAGGGACCTGCACGAGTCACTGGCGTGGAGAACCAGATGAAATCAAACCTCGTACTACCCAGTGCTACCAGCTACAAAGGCTACCAAGGAGATACCACCTATGACTGTAACATAACAACACTAATCTGCTTCCCACAGCGATGTCAGACGCAGAGATCCCTTCTCCTAGGTGGCATTTCAGCCTAACACCTTCGCAGTGGTGACTGCCTTGCCCTCTCCAGGCTCTGGAAAGCATGGAGAACCGCACACCTGGGACTGTGAGGCCAGAGGAATCCCTGGTGATGCGAACTCGGTGCCTCTGCACAAGGCATTGCCAACGTGGCTCCTGGCAAAGGGATCCTCCTGATGTCCCCGTTGGGAAGATGTGCTGGGACAACCAAGGTGGTTTTGACGCACAGCGGTTCACCCATCACACAGGGCACGGGTCTCCTGCAGAGGACGGACCCTGCATTTGCCAGCTTCAAAGTGGCTATCCCACTTTTCCCTGTGCATCCTTCAGAAGTCCCAGCAAGGTCTGTGCCGAAGCACAAATAAGGCAGGTGAGGTTTAAGCAGGGCTGCAGAAAGTCCCTCTCCTTCCCAGCAAGCACTGGTGAGTAACCCCCTAAACTTGCTCTTCCTCTGCCCCCGAATGTCAGGACAAAATTAGCCCATGAGATCTGCTTTGAGAGGGAAGCCAGCAGCATGTACAGGAATTGTGAAGCCTTGTCTTTTTAATCCCTCGAGTACAATGTGCTTTTGGAAATCATACCCGTAGAATAATTCTGAATCCCATGCCTGAAGGAAAACAGAGCAAGGGAAAGATCAAAGCAAAAGCATCAAAGTTACATTCTGCATCCTTGGTAAAATGACGTGCCCCCATGCCCTGAAGAATCTCCTCAATGGGGTCACTTAATCCCCTTCATGTCCCCAGAAAGGTTAAATAAAAAAGCGGCGTAAGAGAACATCAAAGCAAAAAATCATAGTTTCATGTCGACATACCACTACCTAGTTTACCCTGTGTTGGTCATAACAACGCCAAAACCACTTCCCCAGGGAATGTCCTGTGGGAACAGTGTCAATGACCTCATTTCAGGCCCCGCAGCAGCTCCCAGTCTGGTGGGGGCTGTCCCTCATCCCGACCCGGACTGACCACCCAGCAGGCAGAGCATCCTCCCGGCACGCTCTGCCTCCATCCACCTTGCAAAACGCCTCTCGGCCTCTGCTGAGCCCCTCGTCTTCCCACCGCGCTAACAACGAAGACGCACTTTCCGCAATCGTTTCCCATTACTGTCACTAGGATGCAAGCCTGCGATATCCCTGGGAGTGCAATCTCCTAATGGTCAAAATACGCCATCCACAGCTTTCCATCAAGGAGCACAAAGCATTTATATGTAACAGCGCTCACAAAAAGTGCTGAAAAGGGACAAAATATTAGTTCTAATTCCTTTCAGAACGACACATTATTACAAGGGTATTAGCTGAGGTTTCCAGTTTTTCTAGTTCCTCTGATTTAGGAAACCAATGTAAAGATTTCTAGACGCGGCGTATGAATAATTTAGCAATCGCTCAATTCGTCTTTGAAAGACTTCCCCATTTTCCCAGGATCAAGCAAATGCTTGACACCACCTTGACACATCACATCACAACAGTAAATGATTAAATTTATAGTTGAAAGACAGATTAATGCCCAATAAATCTCAAAATATGAATCAGTGGGTCTGAGAGCTGCGAACCCCGAGTACGGATGAGATGCAAACTTTTCATGACTGATAGGTGGAGAGACTATATTACAGGGTTGGGAGGCATCCTATTACTGCTGATCTGGGCTGAGATTCCAAAGGAAACGGCTTAACACCCGGCACTTTAAAAATCAGAAGATGTCATTATGAGTTTAAATAAAGATTTAGAGCCCACATTTACTTTCTTATCTCTGCAAGTGATGACATTTATGGGTAAGGGTTTTGAAATGAAAGCGTATCATTTGGAAGGGGGCGTATCAAAGGAAACCTTGCAGCCTCAGAGAAGCCGTAAAGTCAAGAGCAAGACTGGGGTGAATGGAGACATTCACTCATGTGGAAGCATTTTAAGAGACACTTTCTCATGAGAAATGAGAATAGGAAGGGAATTCGCATGCAAACAGCCTGGCAGCGTTCATTTTGAGCCATATACACCGGTAGCAGCGGGATCGCTGACATTCAGAGAGGCAAATCTGAGTCGGCAGATCACCTCCTGCATCCCAGAAAAGCTTTCCGGGTGTGATGATTCGACAGGTCCCAGTGAAACCTCACTGGAAGCCTTCGCAATAGATTTAATATTATATCATTAGATGGCTCTAATTCGGTGGAGGAGGAAACGTCACCTTGGATTTGCACCTGGTTGTTATTGCTTGCACTCAAAGGTATCCACGGTTCTCCGAAAATCTGCCTCGGGAGAGGTCTGGGAGTGCAGCCGAGTCTGTAAACAAGCAAACCCAGACGCTTCCCCTGTGCACTGAGTGTAACAGCCCTTTAAATTCACCACTGCGTCTTACCTGTTATTAATTTTACAATAGGAGGAAACGCAGACGTAAAGCCCTCGCTTTAAGATTAATGCGTGCGAGCTCAGCGCCCAGCATCACGCATCCATAAATAAAATTGTACTGTAGTCACGGGTCTAGAGCGGCACACACCACTGCCTGCCCTGCGGCCAGAAGGTACTTCTGCAGCAGCGCTCCCACGGGTGGGCCGGCTGGCTGCTCCCACCGAACGCTCCCTGGGAAGTAACCGAAGAGATGTCACTGGAAGAACTGAGCAGAATTAGTTCTGACTTGTTATTTCCAAGAAAAATGTTGGATTTTTTTTTTCTTTTTGGGGGAGGGGGATATCCTGTCCCCCTGCTCCCATCCCCAGGCGAGAGCTGGACCTACACCCTTGCATTACGTCCCAGCACGGCCAGCTTCCGTGCTCTCGCCAGCACTGCTGATTGTCCCCAGGCATTTACGATTGTCCCCGGAATGCTTTGCATCCTTACCGTCCCGCCACCTCCCTCTGCTTGGATACACCTTGGATTTTAACAGGAGAGGGTGGGGGCTCTGCTGTGTCAAAGCATCTTCGGGAAAGGCAAGGGCAGACATTTGAGCAACCTCGGCAGTTTTTATCCCGAGAGGCTTATTGCTTTCCGCGAGCTCCTGTGGCAAACGCCTCTTACAAGACGCTGCTTGTGCCCTCCGCTTCCCTGCAGCGCACCGTCATCCCATGCCCCGGGGGGTCAGACACCCCTGACTGCTGTCACCCGTGGGGACAGCCCAGCCCAGCCAGCAGCTTGTCCTCTCCCTGCCACCTCCTCGAGGGCTCAGAGCCAAATCTTCCTGCCAGCCCCCGCAGAACAGGGAAGCGCAGCGCTGCGGGTCCCTCCTTCCCCGAAGCACCAGCCACGGAAGCGCTTGGCGTGACCCTCGCACAAAAAGCAGTTTACCAAGAAAAATGCTCCCTTTTACCTGGTAACTGGGGGATGTGCTCAGGGGCCTGACACCAGCTACCGAAATGAAAGACCTGTAATTTTCACTTTGCCCTTAAACCGCTTTAAGTGAACACTTCTTCAAGCCTGAAATTTGTTTTTCAATAAAAAGCTGAATGGCTCCGCAGCTGAGAATATATGGCTGCCAGCACCTACACAGACTACTGAAGGAAGTTCTTTAAAACAGCAGCTTTTTCAGATGCCAACAGCGTGAGTAAAGGTGCTTTTAACGGTGCTCACCTGACGTGGCACCTGCTCGCAGCAGATGAAAACCCCCAACCACAGATTTGAGATAAAATCCCACGTAGCAAAGAGAATTACCCCTCCTGCTCAACCAAGCACCTTCAAACTGGTTTTAAAGACACCAGAAGAGAGTTGTGGGGCTGGAAAAGGGACTGGTGGGAGAAGAGGGAGCAGGTGCCGAAGGAAACGCTGGCAGAGCCATCGCCAAGGACGTCTGGAAGAGGACTGGTGACCAAATTGGAGGCACGGCTGCGGCACTCCCTCCGCAGGAGCCCTCCTCTTTTTTCCTGCATCTGCCTTATGCTGTGAACCCATTGTACAACGACCCAACAACGAGAGAAAAAACCCTCCCACCTTACTACGATAGTTCAGAGCTGAGACGCAGCAACAAGGATAAACAGATACTGGGCAAGAAAAAAATAGAACATCATCTTCCTTATCATTTTTTAAAGCGTCAGCTGAAACAAAAACGTGCCTTTTAAAGGAAGCACAGCGCTTTCCGTCTTTTTCAACTAAGCAAGCATCTGCTTTGACAATGAAGGGAGAATAATGGACCGAGAAACCGTAACGTGTTTATTTTTCCCACTTGTCCATTTGAAGAAAGAAAACCGGCGGATGAAGAATTCTCTTCCCAGGCTGTTTAAAAGCTCTGCTCAGCCTCTCACAGTTAACGCAGCAACCCATAATGCTCCTTTCCGCTCCAGCAACGGGAAAGGGCCTCCTCCTTCCTATCAGGCCTGGGAGCACTAAGCGTATGTATTTTAAGGGAATTTGTACAAAATGTCTTCACTTCTTTCTTTCCCCTGAAAAGTTCACAGATTTCAGCTGGCTTCTGCTGTGTTCCTGTTGGCAGCAACATTTGGACTTTCGGCAGCAGAGACCGAAGACGTTGACAAACCTCCTCCTTCATCACTTTGTACAAATGTCTTAACATAACACAAGGTGGTTTAAAATCTGCTTAGAGGAAAACCCTGAGAGAGCCATTGCTTTGTCATGAATCTCTAATTGCAGGTTTCCTTCCCCTCCAGATGGAAAACAGCAAAGCCCGAGATCTTGAGAACTTCAAGCTTGGCGTCAGATTTAATCCGTCCACCCCTCGAAGCCGCTTCCTTTGAAAGAGGCTGCATGTGCCATAGCCAAAGACAACATTTAAGATTTTTTTCAAGACTACCACTTCATGGCCAGGCGCTCCCAGAATGCATCCCTGCCATCTGGAGCTGTTATTAGTTAGTGAGTAGCAGTGTCGCCGTAATGATATATTATTCGGTAACGAGAGCCCAGCTGGCTGCACACATTTTGAAGATTCGGGCTCCGTCAAGCTGTATGAAGAAACCGTGTATGTGGATAGAAGGGTGGAGTGAGATGGATTCCCAGGGGGATGAAGGTGTCATCAGCCGTGAGAGGTGGGAAGACCTTTCTGGTACCTGGGGACAAGACTATGGCATCTCTGTTCAAGCCAAGAGAGCAGCTGGGCTGGCCCCAGGGGACGCTGTCCTGTCACTCGCGTGATCCTGGTCTTCTCTCCCCAATTACAACAAGCCCTGCTGTTGTTCTCCAGAAGATCTATAAGCAAATCTGTGTCTCAAAGCCTCCCCTTATAAAATCTTTGACCAGAGAGGACAGATTTTCAAGGTGGAAGGCACAGACAGCACTTTGGGGTGGGGCTGGACAATGAAGAGACTGCAAAGGGTCATCTTGATAGAGACCAACAAGGGTCCGGACACAGAAGGCACAGAAGTCCCAAATGGCTTTTCCTGTCTCAGCCAGGTGTCCTGGCACTTATGTCCAACTGTTTAGAATCATAGAATTGTTTAGACTGGAAAAGACCCTTAGGACAATCAAGTCCAACCATTAGCCCAGCACTGCCAGTCTACGCTAACCCCTGTCCCTGAGCCCCACATCCACACGTCTCTTAAATCCCTCCCGGGATGGTGACTCCACCACCCACCTGGGCAGCCCCTTCCAACGCCTGTTTCCAACTTTACACCAAGTTCTCACATGCTGAGATGAAAAATGGACAACGTTTAGGGGGATGGACAAGAGAAGTTACTTGGCAGCACAGCTCTACAGAGAATAGATGTTCTGTAGACTCAGACCTGCTTCACATCCACCTTCCTGCCCCTCCCCATCTGTTGACGATTTTCTTGCTCACAGCACTTGCTTTTATTTTTTATCTAGAGGTTCTGCTTGGCCCACAAGCAAAACTAAGATCTGTGACACAGGAAGACAGATTTACCCCCAGGCTGTGCTGAAACAAATGGTGACTCTCCTTTAACTTTGCATCTGCTTGCCCTACTATTTCTGCAATGGTCGCGTGGAGAGAGCAGTAAATCGACTTTAGCAGTGACTTGCTGTGTCTGTGAAGTTTATAAATCACCCAAGGAGCAGCTCTGTCCCGTATTATTAAAGATATGTTATTACTTTATTTCTGGGCCATAGATAAACTCCAGCATGCAGCTATGAGCCATGTGTCTTGTCTGCCCGATCTAAGAGTTTCTGGTACACAAAGAAAAAGTGGAATTTAAAATACCCTCTTGAGAAATATTACGTAATACGGAGATGGAGTAGCAGAGGACACCGCCGGCTATAAGATTTTTCTAGGTGTGACCTTTGGAAGTAACGGATAAAGTCACTGACAGGTGAATCCCACTCTCCCCTTTGTTGCTTCTCCCGTTAAAGTCACAGGAGAGATTCATGGAGGAGGCTGCAAACTGCAAAGCAATCCCCCAGAGGAATCATTCAGCACTGCAAAGACTCTTCAGCAGAAACCCTGCAAGCTTGTTTACGCAGTCGTGCCATAAAATTTAAATCAGCACAAGTCAGAGGGAACCAAAGCCTGTCTCTTCAAGCACGCTGGTCGTCAGTGCAGAATGAACGGTCGTGTACAGGAACGGAAGCCTGAGGTGTGCCAGGCTCCTCGCCTGGTACTTAGGGAGCAGAGGACGCTCAGCAGAAGGCTGCCGCTGAGACACATCACGGAGCAGGACTCGCTTCCAGCCCAGGGGGAGCCACGACCGCTGCCAGCCGTGGGGTCCCTCTTGCCTCGCCTGCCCGTAGCATCGGTGCTTGCGTCCGTGCCGGCTGGCCGAGGTGCAAGGGACCTTCCCCGTGTACGCCCGGGGGTGGGATGAGTCCCTTCCCGCAGAGCTGC
>NW_010264779.1:25824-27204 GCF_000690775.1 Eurypyga helias
AGTCTCACGTGCTGCTGGAGGCACACACCAGCACGCGTGCTTCTGTCTGTTTTGCAAACACCAGCTCTCGTTATCGTGACGAGAAGAACCGGAGAGCAGAGGGGAAAGAAATCCCTCTTTCTGCTGTGCGCTTTCAGCATCATTTTGTGCAGCATCATGCTTCCTCTCTCCACACATCCGCTTCATCTCCCGGAGCGGATAACGCAGCAGAAGGGGGAAAAACCACCTTTAACTGTCAGCATGTGGTTATAAAACCTCAAAACTTGGCAGTGGGGCAAAGGGCCAACTTTAATGCTTTAAATTATCATCAGCAGCTTTTCAAAGCGTGAATAGAACGGCAGGCAGCCCGCCAACCTTCCCCTGGCACTGGGCTTACCTAAGGCACGCTGCTGGGCGGGGGGGGGGCTGGCAGTGCCCTACCAGCCCCACGGCCCCCACAAACCCACATCCCTGCAAGGGCAGCGCACGAGGGCTGGAAATACGCTGTCACCATGAGTCACAGCAACAAACCTGCAACCAGAAGACAAAACCGCTTACAATTCCTAGATTTCCAATGACTGTGCAAGCGACGGTCGGCTAGAAAATTTGAAAATTCATGGGTTTCTCCCATTATGGTGTTTAACAAGTCCTGGGTGACAGCGTTCGCTCCCACTCAGACTCAGGATCGATGCTGGGATTTTAAATACGTTGCGCAGCATACAACTCGAAGTAGTTACTTCATTTATTCTGCATTACCTCAAGGCTTTATCACTGTTGGTCCATTTCTTCATCCATCCCTCATTTGCCAACGACAGCAGATAGAATCATTAACTCTGCAATATGCAAGGATGGCTTCGAGCGGCAGCACTTAGCAGCTCTGCCTTTGCCCATATGCCCAAAAACTTGTTCAAATCCAGAATTTTTGAGTAATTTATGACTGTTCTTACCATGATACAGATGGCTTATTGATCCGTTTAATCTAAGTACCTGTGGTTTTGCAGAAGAAAATACTGCTGGGTTTGTGCTGCTCATTTATGTACTCTTTTTCTAGAATGAGAATGTGCTGCCTGTTATCTTAATTGACTGATTTTTTAACAAGTTTCGGTATAGCTAGAACAAAACTAATTTCAGAAAGCTTGATCAGCTTAAAGTTTGCCTATCCTCCTCATCTCAGGACATCTACTGTATATCATCCATTCTTCCCTCTCTTGCCTAAGGGTGACCTTGAAAGTCACCCAAAAGGCCGGCTCACATGACATTCAGCTGTTTGAAGTTCAGACAATGAAAACTACCAACTTGTGCGTGAGGTACTCTCCACTCTGCTCCAAGCAGAAGTCACAATATTTAGATCATAAAATCATATAATTGATTAGGCAGGAAAAGACCTTTCAGCCCACCCAG
>NW_010264780.1:0-14004 GCF_000690775.1 Eurypyga helias
GGGGCGCGGTGGCTGGCCTGCAAGGCGGGTGGGATGCCCTTTCGGGGTCAACCCCGGACGCTTCTCCAGGCCTTGTTTATAAAAACTTGTGTTTCTCCTCACGCTCGCTCCGGGCGGCTCGGTTTCATGAGTTCCACTGACATGCTGTCTCCCGTTGTACGCCTCAGTATACAGAGTGCGAGGTTTCCAGTAGGCCCAGGCTTACAGAAAGGGCAGGGCCTGGTAATGCACTCTGTAGAGAGGAAAGGGCATAATGCTCTGGCACAGGGATATGTGTATCTGAATTGTTATTCATATGTCAGTTTGCAGAGTGAACCATTTACAGACCTCCAAAAATCTTAATGACAGTTTCAGCTCATAGAGACTGCCTGCTGAAGTTAACAGTGGCTCCTTTTCACTTTCTGTTAGCCCAGTTTTGTGCAGCCTACAACTGTTCAGTGGCAGACCAATGGTTTGTCACAAAGGTAATGTAGATTTAGTCTGAATGGCCAATGTGTTTCAGCAGAGGGATGAATTCCACTTCTGATATAGTTAATACTGGAAACTACAGTACTGTATATGACTTTTAATCCAGAATTATATTTCTTGTGTCATCTTTCACCTGTCTGTGGGAGGAAAGTTTAACAAGGTCAGAGATGAAGAAGTAATAGTAGTAAAGACAAAATGTTTAGTAAAATCTGATGACAAAATATTTAGCCATTTGTTAGATTTTTCTGTAAGTTAGTGAATTCTTGTCTAACTTCTTTGGAGCTGTTATTAATATGTAGTTCAGCAACAGTTGCTGATAAAGTTTTCAGTTCAGGACTAATGATATATTTATTCTTTATGAAGATGTACTTTAACAGTGCTTTCTTCTACAAACTTTTTTTCCTCTTTATGCTTCAGTTGCTACTCATCAGCAGTTTGTTTTTATTTCCTGCATGTCTGTCATCACTAGCTTATCTAATGAAGTGATTAGTAGGAAAATAGCTGAAAATGTCATTGCTGGGCCATGAATTAGGGTAGCAAATAAATGATTAAGGGGAGTAACAATTACACCTCTGATTTCCTTTTATGTTTCTTCGTACTGCATGAAGTCAGAGCAAATACCTGAAATTGATGGAGTTATCAGAATGACTTCACACCTGTAAGATGTATAAATGAACTAATTAAAAAGGCATTTGTCTTTCATTTTTTTTGTAGAAATTGAATGGACCAGTAGGGCACATAGTCAAGAGTACTGGAGGGATTTGACACTTACATTTTAATTCTTCTGGAATTTACTACGGAAATAGATGATCATGTCAGATTTGGAACATCTACTTTGGTTGCTAGTGCCCTAGCACTAGTTGCTTGTAAGAATACTTTTTTGGAATTAAAACATTATGTTCTTCCCAAACCCTTTCTTTGGAGAAAATAGCTCCCCACTTGTATCTCTGGTGATGTATGTGCAGAAAAGACAGTACTGTGCTTGAGAGATTACACTAGCAGTAGGCTAGTTCAAACTGATTTCAGCTTTCTGGTTAAAAAAAAAAAAGAAACAAAACACCACACCACCACCACCTCCTTCCAGTATTTTTGCACTACAGTAATGTTTTTGTTGTTTGTTTTTTTTTTTTTTTAAAGGAAAAAGTCTTATTTTGGGTAAATCAGCTATTACTTTTATTGCTAAAAGTTTTCAGAAGCTTGTGTCTGCCTCTGCAAACATTTTTCAGAAAGCTGCATTATTTTTTTATTTTTAAAAAAACTTAATATTTTAATAGCTTATGCTACTTAGAAATGTTGAAAATTGTAAAGCAGTAGTGGTGAACTTAACATGTACCTGAATCAGCTCATACTTAAGTCTCTCATAACTACCCTTAGAACTCTTAGTGCAGCAATACAAGCACATAAAATACCATCCTCTGAATTTACTTTTTAAAAAGTTTAGTTTCTCAGGTAATGGGCCTTTGGATGCATTATGAATCCATCCACTTATTAAAAGGCTGTTTCCAGGTAGCTGGAATGGAATGCCCAATTTGATGTTGGTGAATTATTAAGGATTAGACATGCGGAATGTCTGGTTTTGTGCACAGAGGGTATTTAGATTTAGGAGGGATTTTTTTAGATTGCTGGTTTGAGAGCTCTGTGTGTTTGTCTCCTATTAGATTCTTTTACTATTCCCCCATCCCGAGACTGTAGGTATCATTTCTTTTATTAGAGAACGCAGTGACTCACAGAAAGGTTTTGATACTTACAGTGATTCAGGACATGTAGGAAGCAAATGTTCTTGTGATGGACTAAATAAAACTCAATTAAAACTTGCAAACAGGTATTGATAGTGTCTAACGAAGTCTTTATATAATTCATGGTATAGAATGGGAAAAGTAATTTCTGTACTCTAATAGTTTTTGACACTGTTACTAATCCAAAGACCTCCATTTGTGGTGTGACTTCAAATGCTATGGTTCAAGCCAAGAAAGACGTTTGATCTTCTCCTGTGTTTAGTCTTTTATAGTCTTTTAAAGTGACAGTGCTAAAAATTGCTGAAGTCTGCTACACAGATGATATTTGGGAAGCAAGGAAGGAAACAAGTTTACAGCTATATACTATCAATACCAAAAAATGTATTGTAAAATAAATGACTCCTCAAGATGTAAATAATCAAGGGATAGGGAGTGATGTTTGAATCCAGGAGTAACTTATATCTGGATATAGTAATGAAGCACATGGTCTTTCATTTAAAAAAAAAAAAATTACCTATTCAGAATGGGGGAGAATGAGGAATATCTTTCCTTTTCCTATTTTTTTTAAACACATGAAAGTGATTTCAAATCTATGAGGTTCAGAGAGAGTAGGGGGAAAGAAGTGAGAGGAGATGAACAGGTGTCTGAAGGAAAAGTAGTAGTAAATTAAACAGTAGTCAAATCAGTCAACAATTTGAGGTTATAATGTACATGCCTTATTTTCTGTGATTTATTGCTATATTGGTTATAATGGCCTACTCTTAAAAAAGATCCCACAGCACTGTTGCACTTGCAATTTCTATGTTTATACAGGGAGAACAGGAATCAAGATCTAAAACCAAAAATTGTGTCTAGCTAATGCTAACTGGTAAGTTTTGGGCATAAACACAACTTTGTTAAATTAGCTTGTAAGCATGGTGTGCTCTAATAACAATAATAAAAAGATAAGTAAGAAACAAACGTGAGTAAGTTTTTGTATTGAAAGATAGTGCTGTATTTAATAAGAAATGTTCATCATATATTACCAGTAAGCTTACTGTGTATTAACATCAGTCTAACTGAAGAATATTACATTGGTTTTAATATCTGACTTCTAAAACTTTTTAGATATGTAATGATTTTTGGTCAGAGATTTTTTCTGAAGACTCTAGATAATACTTTTATTAAAAATAGGTTCAGCTTGTTTGTTTGTTCCAGTTTAGCTCGTGCTTCCTTTAAGCTGTATGATCCCTGGCAGAAATTAAATGTAGTCTGTTTCTTATTCAGTTGGTTTGCAATATTAGTGCCTCCTTTCTCTGAGAGCCTGGCTTAAGTATTAGAAAGGAAGATCATTGCCCTGGACTTCAGGAGAGCAAACTCTGGCCTCTTCAGGGATCTGCTTGGAAGAGACCAAGGCCCTAGAGGGGTGCAGGAAATCTAACTGATATTCAAGGGTCACCTCCTTAGAGCTCAAGATCGGTCTATCCCCATGAGTAGGAAGTCAGCCAAGAATGCCAGCAGCTTGGCATCCATGTTCATGGATGAACAAGCTGTTCATCATAAAACTTAGGCATAAAAAGGAAGCATGCAGAAGCAGGGATGAATAACCTGTGAGGAATATTGAGGGCAGTGCCTGAGCATTCAGAGATGTGATTAGGAAAGTCAAAGCCTGCCTGGAGTTGAATCTGGTGAGGGATGTCAGAGGCAACAAGAAGGTCTTCTGTTAAAATAGAAGTAGCAGAAGGATGACTGGGGAACGTGTGGGGTCACTGCTAAATAGGACAGGGGTTCTGGTGACACAGGACATGGAAAAGGATGAGGTACTGAAGGCCGTGTTCACGTCCATCTACTAGCAAAGACCTTCAGGAACTGTAGAACCCAGTGGAAAGTCTGGAGCAGGGAAGATGTACGCTTGGTGGAAGAAGTTTAGGTCAAAGAATACTTCAGTAAACTGGACATAAAGCTCTGGACATCAGTGGGATGTATGAGTGCTGAGGGAGCTGGGTGATACCACTGTGAGGATGCTCTTAATAATATTTGATTGAACACAGGGACTGGGGGAAGGGACTGGAGGAGAAGTTAATGCCACTCCTGTCTTCAGAAGGACAAGGAGTACCCAGACAACTACAGGCAGATCATCCTCACCTCAATCCCTGAGAAGGATGGAAGCAGCTAATCCTGGTAACCATTTCCAGGCATGTTACAGACGAAGTGCTCAAAAGTAGTCAGCATGGATTCACCAAGGGGAAATGATTTTTGACCAACCTGACAACTTTCTACAACGAATTGACTGGCTTGGTAGGTGAGGCAGAGCAGTAGGTACTGTTTCAGTAAGGCTTTTAACACTGTCTCCCATGACATCCTTGTAGAGAAGCTGATGAAGCGTGGGCTGGGTGAGCAGACAGTGAGGTCAGTGTAAAACTTGCTGAACAGGTGGGCCCAGGGTGTGATGATCAATGGTACAAAGTCTAGTTGGAGGCTAGTAACTAGCACTGTGCCCCATGGGTCAATACTGAGTCCGATCCTGTTTCACATCTCACTGATGAAGTGGATGATGGGGCAGTGTACCCTCAGCGAGTTTGCTGGTGACACAAAACAGCGAGGAGGGGCTGATAGGTCAGAGGATCGTGCTGTCATCCAGAGAGACCTCAAGAGACTGGAGAAATGAGCTGACAGGAACCGCATGAAGTTCAAGAAGGGAAAGTGCAAAGCCCTGCAGTTGGGGAGGACTTGTTCCATGCACTGGTATCTGCTGGGTGGCAACCATGTGGAAATCAACTTTGTAGAAAAGGTCCTGGGGGTCCAGGTGGACACCAAGTTCAAAATGAGCCAGCAGTGTGCTCTCCTGGGCAAGAAGAGGAATGGTATCCTGGGCTGCATTAGGAGGAGTGTTGCTAGCACATCAAGGGAGGTGTTTGAGGATCCTCTCTCTCTCCTCAGCAGTGGTGAGGCCCTGTCTGGCGTACTATGCCCAGTTCTGGGCTCCCCAGTTCAACAGAGGTCTGTACACACTGGAGAGTCCAACAAAGGGCCGCAAAGTTGGTTAAGGAACTACAGCGTGAGTCGTGTGAGGGAAGGCTGAGACACCTGGCACTGTTCAGCCTGTAGAAGAGAAGACTCAAGGGGGATCTTATCAATGTATATAAATATGCGAAGGGAGGGTGCAAAGAAGATTGTGCCAGGCTATTTTCAGTGGTGACCAGAGGCAGTGGGCACAAATAAAAATGTAAGAACCCTGCTTGAATATAAGGAAACACTTTTTCAGTGTGAGGATGACCCAGCACTGGCACAGGTTGCCCAGGGAGGCTGTGGAGTCTCTGTCCTTGGAGATCCTCAAAAGCTGTCAGGACATGGTCCTAGACAACTGGCTCCGGATGACTCTGCTTGTGCAGGTGGGGATTTGACTTCTTCAAGCTTACTGTAGACACACTGACCCCTTGCCACTTACCCCTCCCTTTTTTTTTTTTTCTAAATGTGATAACAGGAGCAAGTCAAGTCTGAAGTTCTCTTATTTTTTATTTTCTTAGTTTGCAGTAAATACACAAACAGTATTTGGCAACCCACCAGTAGACTTTCGCACACATACTTCAGGAAATTCAGAGAGGGAAACCACTCTGTACTACCTTAGAATGACAGCAAAAAAAAACCCCAAAACTTTCCCAGCAAGCTTCAGGAGAGGCTTATTTTTCTTTAAATCACAACCAACTCCATTCTGTAAATATTGTAAAGTGGGTATTGGTCAATCACATTTTATGTACACTTAACTCTCTACAAACATATTAGCCTTATACCTATGTCTAGTATATACTAAGCTGAACAACTCATAAGATACGAGTGCAAATACATCCTTTTCATATTTTTTTTATGTAATGTTTGCAGTTAGAAGATGATAATTTTGTCAATTAAAATCAGTCTTCCACTAGAATAATGTAAATTTCTCCTTAGCAAGGTCTGGTTTCTAAAGGTTAACTTTTGAGGAACAACATCTGAATTCGCAAATTTTTTAGAGCATGAAGAGAGCAAATTTAAATTTCTAACCTAAATGATTTTAAGTTGTGTATGACTAAAAGTGGGAATAGACTTGAATTCACTGTGTTGCTGCTGCAGTTAATGATGACAGCCCCTACAACTTGTTACATCTTTTGGACAGCAGCAGCAGGTTACTTCAGTATGGTGTTTTCAAGCAAGCTGCTTATGCTGTTCTGGGTTTTTTGTTGTGGGTGGTTGTTTGGGGTTTTTTTTTGGTTTGGATTTTTTTTTTTTGGAGGGCGTGTTTTCTAGGATTAGATTGTGTTTGTTTTTTTTTCTTTTGAGACCTAATAGAATATATATTTTTTTCACATAAACCAGTGAAGCAGGGAAGAAAAAGCGTGTGATGCTACAACTCTCAATTTAACTAACTAGTATGCTGTCAACACTAACTACTCCACAGCATTCCCTGTATTCTGAGTAGTAAAGTTAAAAGCAGCAAATGAAAAAATTAAAAAGGTGTGTTCTGCTAAAAAGCTGCAGGGTCATGAGTCAGATTGTGCTGTACAAGGAAGAGAAGGTAACAGGCTCGCTGTCCTGCAGCTTCTCAGGTGAGCTAATGGAGCCATGCATATGACCTACATCTACAAACATTGTCAGTTCACATCTAAACTTTACAAAAATCTTCAGGAGGAGAACAGAAGGGATGCTGTCCTGTTGTAACATGCCTCTCGGATGAAGGTGTCTTCTTTGTCTTGGAGGTGCATGCAAGAAATTTGGCAGTCCTAGATTATTTCAGACTATTTTCAAAGGGAAAATAAATGCAGATTTTTCAGAAGAAGGAAGGGTAAAAATTAAGAGAAATAAAAAACTTTGATATGGAGAGAAAAGAGAGCAAGTGCACGATATGGGAAGAAAGAGGAATTACGGCAGTGGTGCGACTCTTGATTCAAGGCTGACTGACTGAGTCTGGGTGCTTCCTCCGTTCCCTGCAAGAGAGGACCTGTGGAGGATTTTGGCCTTTAGCAGTAAGTTGAATCACTCCTAATATTCATTGTGTTTGTGTCAGTAACTACCTGGGAACAACCTCTTTAAAAATGCTGTCTATGCCACTGCTTGTCTCCACTGTCTCTGTTTTTGCTAATCTTGGCAGTGGGAAAGGAAAAGAAAGGAAATAATGCAAATCTAAATTCTAAGAAAACTTGAAAAATGCATTCAAATACTATAAGCAGAGGAGCTGACAGGAGATATCACACAAGGGGGCTGGCAAGAAGAAAGGAACTTTTCCTGGAAATGAAATTAATATAGGGATGTTACACTGTGGGGCATAGCTAAATCATAAAGGGGAATTCACGTTGGAATTGCAGAGGGATTGTAGAAGCTGTCACAGTGTGCATTTCAGGCTGCCTAGTATCATAGAGTCATAGAATGGTTTGGGTTGGAAGGGACCTTAAAGATCACCTAGTTCCACCCCCCCTGCCATGGGCAGAGCTTCCACTAGACCAGGTTGCTCAAAGCCTCATCCAGCCTGGCCTTGAACACTTCCAGGGATGGGGCATCCACAGCTTCTCTGGGCAACCTGTTCCAGTGCTTCATCACTCTCTCCATGAAAAATTTCTTCCTGATATCTAATCTATCTTCCCACTTTCAATTTAAAACCATTACCCCTCGTCCTGTCACTACAGGCCTTATAAAAAGTCCCCACCCCCAGCTTTCTTGAAGGCCCCCTTCAGGTACTGGAAGGCTGCAGTAAGGTCTCCCCGGAGCCTTCTCTTCTCCAGGCTGAAAAAGCCCGATTCTCACAGCCTTTCATCATAGTAGAGGGGCTCCAGCCCTCTGAGCATCTTCGTGGCCTCCTCTGGACTCGCTCCAGCCGGACTATATTCTTCTGATATTGTGGGTTCCACAGCTGGACGCAGCACTCCAGGTGGGGTCTCACCAGAGCAGAGTACAGGGGCAGAATCCCCTCCCTCGACCTGCTGGCCACACTTCTCTGGATACAGCCCAGGCGACGGTTGGCTTTCTGGGCTGCCAGCGCACACTGCCGGGTCATGTTCAGCTTTTCATCCACCAGTACCCCAAGTCCTTCTCCTCAGGGCTGCAGAGTAATCGTAAGGAAACTATTCTCCCTCTTCTAAACTGTTACTTGTAATATGGGTGTGCGACAATGCCAGTGTATTCTAAAAGCTAATGAAGTTACAGGATTGAATAGAGTGTGGTGAAAGCATATCAGTCTTCCCTCATGTTCTCAAAGTTATCATAATTACCACGTAATAATACTGTCAAGGTTTGGGGATACCAAGCACATCTAACTTTCCCAGCATCCCTATTAGTTACTGTGTATACCAAACATTTCAAAGTACAATCATATCAAAAAGGTAAGAGTGGGGAGGAATCGCATAGCATTACTTACTTAAGGAGAGTAGCCTCTCACCTACAAGCCCGCATGAGTCCTGCAGGGGACAGGACTTTTTTGAAAGACAGCAAAAGTTTTATTACATGTATTTGCAGTGTTGGGGTCTTATCCTTACATATTTGACATGTCAAGTCTGAAGACCGTAAGAACAGTTTTTCTAGTCAAATGAAAGGCTTGTTTTTCTATCTTGCTTTGTCTGGTGGTGGATGTAAGACTATGAAGCTGAGATTCAAAGGCAGGTAGTTTCACGACTACCTGTTTTCCCTGTCCCTGATGCTTGTCTTGCTGATAATGCATGCTTCTTACCTGATGCTATGCTGACCTGTTTGTGTACTAGATCTGCAGAAGAACAAACTTAAACAAGCTTGTTTTCTGCCAGTTTAATGTGCAAGAACAGTTCAGTAGAAGGTCAAACCAGCATTGATGCTAGCCTGTAAGAGAAGGTGGCAGTACAGTTAAGGAAGGTGGGAGGGAGTGACAGTAGCTGTCAGAAATTGCATCAACTTACATTGCTATAGAACACAAGCCTAAAAAATGAGTCGTACGTCAGGAGAAGTACTGTTCTTCATCCTTCCACCAGTTGAGAGATCTTGATTATAATTAGATCCAGTTATGAATAAGTTATGCCATATAATAGAAGGCCAGAACTTAAAACTGACAGTGAATAAGGTTTCTTTTTTATTCATGCAGGGCTTTCTTGACTTTAACATACCACAAATACATACTATACAGTCTGTAACAACATTGTTTTTACATACAGTTCTCCTTTCAGTACAGAGGTGGACAGAGGTTAATTATGAGTTAGCTATGCATTTAGGACAGATTTTATCTTTCTCATCTAATAAGTATTTCTAATAAAAGGTTAAAGGACAGTATGTTCCTGCAGTGCAGTACTTGGATCAGCATTGTTACACTCGCTGCATATTCATGACTGCGTGGTTGGTATATGCATATGTATGTAAAGAAGAAGAAAGTTGGAATAAAATCTGGGCACTGACTGTTTCACAGATGATGAGGCTAACGTGTTTAATGCAAAATTTCAGGATTTTTTCATCTATGGTAAATTGTATCTGAGTATATAGAACAGACATTGCACTGAATCATATCTATGTATCTTCTCAATCTTCATCCTGGCATCTCCGTACCTATCCAGTGATCCATTCATGTGGATCAGACAGGTAGGAGCAGAATAGAAATGCAGAGCTGTGAAATGGGAATTTGAGTTAGATGACCTTTTTTTTTCAAATGGAAGAAAGGTAAGGAGGGACATAGAAAAGATGCATGAAATTGGGATTGAGATTCTGCTTGACAAATAAAGCTATGTGAGTGTTGTGGTTTATCTTAATTGCCACATAAGGCAATAAAGTACCACACAGGTGCTCGCTTACCTCCTTCTCCTCCTCCAGTGCAGGAGAAGAGTCAGAGGAAAAGACAAGGAAAGCTTGTAAGTTGAGATAAAAACTATTTAATAATATAAGTGACAATTATAGTGATACTAATACTAACAATACTACTAATACTAAATAATTAAAATAATAGCAAATAGAACATATAATACGATTGCTCACCATCCACCAACTGACAAACAATCAAGTCCCAAGCAGCAAGAGTCTGAGCCTGAGAGCAGGGACTCTCTGTGCCAAGATCTAACAAAAGAGCTAATGACCCAGCTATCAAGCTAGCCCAAATCCTTAACGACATCCTCCTCCCCAGTCCACCTCCCACTTCTGAACTGCATACGTGCCCTAAGCCTGAGGTACCATGGAATGAAACACTCCCTTGGCCGGTCTGGGCCAGCCCACATCACTGTGAAGAAAAGGAGCTCGTTCCTGCCTGAAATCAGCACAGTGAAGAGATAGTGTCCATGCAGCAGTGAAAAGCAGGTATTACATATGTCACAAGGCTTAAGGCCAACTTTTCAGATAATAACACTAACCAGCAAATGAAGAGTTAATGGCTATAACTGTGCCCACAGTATGCTCACAAACATGCATTCATGTTCTGTCTGAACCATTCTGAAAAGGAACTGCATACCTCTGCGACAGTAAAACGTTTCATCAGCTTAACACAAAGGATCTGCTAGGCTTTACATCCTTTTCACCTTTACACATGCAATGTAATACAACTTCCGGTTATCCATCCTTAAACCAGAATCTCATATCCTCCTTGTAACCAAAATCTCTTCAAATGCAGGGGTCTCCTTGTCACCTGCTGATGGGATAATCAACAGCTGAGACCTCCATTTGTAGCACAAGGGATCCATATCTTTCCTGTGTGCTTATACCTCCTGATACTGGTTTAGTCAGAGATGTTACCCCTTCCTTTAAAGGAGCTGTACCTTCCTAGATAACTGTAGCAATCATAACTTCGTTAAAACTACTCCAACCAAGCCATCCACTGTTCTAATTTAGCGACAATAAATGTAAGGCATGTCTCCACGTAGTTCTGTTACCTAGTTCCAAAGAGAATCGGTATTCCATGTTGTGCATATATATTTTGGCTCTTCACCTTAGTGTTCAAGGGATTTTTTTTTTTTTTTTTTGGAAAGCCTCAAGTTAAGGTGCAGCTTTGTTTTGTTGAGTTTTTGGGTTCATTAAAAGGAACAACAGCTAGATTTTGTTCAGTACAGCAGAGAATGGGAATTTACAAGTGGAATTGACACACCCCTTTAGAGATGCCTTTGCAGTATGGCATACTAGGGAGAAGGATGACAAAGAGGAAATAAAATGGGGGAAGAAGAGGAATGAGATATGGGATAAAGAAGAATAGTGATTGAACATATGACTTGTTACATGCTTGTCTTCCTATTTATTCTGATAAATGAAAAAGGGACATATCCAAAAAGTTTGGTAGAAGGGTGCTATCTGTTGCCTGTATGCTACAGGGAATACAAATGTACTTTAAGCTTTTATAGCCTCGAATTTAACATCACAAATTACAAAGGTAGTATCTTAGACTAATTACTGCATAACTAATATTTATCACATCTACTTGTTTACATCTAATAATCTGGTGCTGACTGATCTCAAATTTTTCTGAAGTCAGTGGGAGCTCTTAGCATTCAGAATATCTTTAACGGTGGCCAATAATAGCCTTGGTTGCTAGCGTTCATCGAGAGAATGTATTACATTGACACAGGATTTTCAGTTTCCATCAAATACTGACAGAAATGACTGATGTGCAGCTTCTAACAGTGCAGCACTTTCCTACTGCTCTTCATTACTGTTGTATCAATTCTGGCTCTTCTGAGCTGGTTTTGATTTTGTAACTTGAAGCCCTAATATTTTGACTCTGGCAGGTAGTTTATGGAAGATAAATCAATGAGCTATCGTTATGTTTTCTTGCTGTCTTCAGGCATTCAGCAGTGTCTGATCTCTTGTATCCCCTTTTATGAAATCTAAGTTTACTGAGGTAAAAGTTTGAAAAGCAACCTTTGATTTGAATGTATCTTTGTCCTGTGCTTCGTCTTCTGCCATTAAACATAACTCCAGCATTCATGGTTCTGGGATCTGTTACTAGTTGCTCACTCAACCTCCTTAGTGAACAATCTTAATTTCACCTATGGGATTGACTTGTCACACAGTCAGTCATTTCATGTTTTTCTTTACTTTCTATTTTGAAAAATGTTCCTGCCTCCCAGGAATATAAGAAATAAATAATATTTTCTGTGATTGCAGTGTGTTACTGGTTTTTCAATTAGTGTTACTAGTTATTCCAAATGGTTAAAGAATCAGTTTATGTTCTTTACAAAATGATAGGTATTTAGCTGAAGTATATAGAAATCCAGACAGTAATACAAAATCAATCTTCTGTAAGGTTATTTGAGGTAATGATACAGTGGTAAGTTCATTTTACAGTGATTAAGAGACAACACAGTTGGGCCTCCCAATTAGACTTTGATCTGAGGATATTTCTCTCTACACTTGATGAGCAAGAAAGAGATGAGAATTAGTGGTAAAACATGAGTTTTTGAGCAGCTGGGGTCCAGGTTCTGTGTTATTATAAGGGTTGATGTAAAGGAAGATTTAAAAATTAACTATACATGTGATTTGGTTTCTCATCTTTGAAGTTTATTGATTACAAGTGGACTTTAAAAGATCCTCTGCTATTGAGAATAACTGAAAAGAACAGTTAAATGGAAAACATTTTCACACAAAAGAGAAAACGCACCAACACCACCCCCACCCCACCCCCAAAAAATATCCACAAAAGCAGCTGACCCCCCTGTCCCACCTCACATTAAAACCAAAAAACATCTCAGCATTCTTGCAGTGGGTGGAAAGATAGTTTTCATTGCTGTCTGCTGATGTCTTTTGTGAACATGAGGAATAGTAGACCAAGTCGTGTACGCCTAGTATGGCAACACTGAATGCACAATACCGAATGCATTTTAGCTCCTGAAGTAAAGAGCAAGTGTGTGTTACTGCTATTTTTTTCAGAGAGGGTAGGATTCCTAGCATGCCCATCACAACTACTTCCCCCTGCCTGGGCCGTAGATCTGAATGCTGGGATTTGGCAGAATCTAATCGGTTGAAAAGACTAAAAAATCTTGTTATCTATAATGTATGTCCTGATGTTTCATTGTGTTGAGATAGTTTGTAATATTAAACTAAAATAATAATAATGTTAAAGAGACTTTATATATCAGGGGTTTTTCAGTGGCCTGGAGATCAAAAGAGTTGTCCAGGCAAAATTAATGCAACATGATTAGATATGAATGTGAAGGAAAAGCATAAGAATGTCAGAATAAAATCAGTGACTCTAAAGAATAAAATAAGTTTCAATTTACAAAGCATAAGAAAGGAATCAATGAAAGGGTCCAAAAATCTAAGTAAGAGGAAGCACAAAGGGATAGGTCCATTACCTAGATCTGTTATTAAATATGAAAGGAGAACAAGTAACAGATTTTCAAAGACTGATTCTTTACTTCATAGTTTATAAAAGAGAGAGATTGTGACCTGCTACTTCATAAAATTAATCTTAGACAGGAAATACAAGTGGAACCAAAGCACAGAAAGAATAGCCTAAGGAATCTTAATATAGATGTGCTTAAGTGGCAAATCCTAATAAAATTCATCCTAGAATGACTGAAGAATTAGGCACCACTGATTTTTATTTATTTGTTTCATGTCCCAGGGGTGAAAAGAGCCAGCAAAATGGGTTTCTGTGTGTGTGTTTTTGTGTCTCTTCATTCTTCTCTTAAGAGAATTGTTGAAGCTGTCAGTTTCGATTCCAAATGAAGATTTAGGAGCAAATAGTTTAGCAATTAATTTGTATCTAAAAATATGTAGAAGAAGGTTGTAAAACAGCCAGTATGATTTGGTATGACCTGTTTGTAAGAAACCTCTGTCCGTTTCTCCTCTGAGAAGGGATGACAAGCTTAGTAAGAGGAAAACTTTAGATACAACACAGCTTGATTTTAATAAAGTCTTTTTC
>NW_010264780.1:14035-16709 GCF_000690775.1 Eurypyga helias
GGCAACTTAGGGAAATGTAATATCGATACTATCTCCATTAGGTGCTGATATTATCAGCATCAAGTTGAAAAATTGCCTTTATAGAGTAATTAACTATAGTACCCTGTCAAGATGAAATGGCATTAATGAGTTGGATGATCAAAGAGAACACGTACTTACAAAAGTTACTGATATTAAGCTGGAGAGGGGTTGAAAGTTTTGGGGGTGTTTTTTCTTTGTTTTGAACATAAGATCTGAATCCAAAATACTCTTGATGAATTTGGAGAGAATCTCTGAAATCAACAAGATCAAAAGCAATGCAGGCAAGTACAAAGCACTGCATTTAAGAGGAAAAACTGAAAATATGTGAATACAAACCAGGAAATAGTTTTTCAGTCAGAAAAATGACAGGAAAAGATCTGAAGATGTAGTAGACCTCAAGGTAAATATTAATTATGTTGCTGGAAAAAAGTAAAGGGTTTGGTGTTTTGGGGGTTTGGTGGTGGGTTTTTTTTTTCTTCTGCATCATCATGCCAGATACGTCATTGGAAAGAGGATATTGTCTAGTTTGGCCAGTCTTCTATATGGAGTTATTCCCCTCACATGCCTCAACACTTTTTCCTCTTGAGAAGATGTAGATATTTCTCCATTGTTGTTATTGTTTTCTCCTGTAGAATTTATTTGTAATAAAGGTGTTTTAGATTGAATATGAAGAAAGGATTCTATGTAATTATTAGAGTGATAAAACACTAGAACAGGCTACCTTGAGAAAGTGTGAAATCAGCTTTAGTGGTAGTTAAACTTCTGCTGATGTATTCTTTAGCTTGCATTCGTACTGAGTTAGGAATAGGTGGTCTCTTGGGGTCCATTCTGTTTCTGCATGTTCTGGCTGCACCGAAGAGATTATCAAAACTAATGTGCTGCTTTTAGTCAGAGAAGAGTTAACTTTGGTCACAGTGACTGGTATGAAGCTAGGTTTCTGGATTTACCCTGAGAAAAGTACTGATAAGGTGTGTTTTTAGGTGGTACTGGGGAGTGCTTGTACCAAGTTCAAGGTCTCAGCTTCTGATACTACAGCTGCATTCCCAACTTCCTCGCTACAGGCAGTGTGGGGGAACACACAGTTCAGACAGCTGATCCCAGCTGACTGAAGGGGTATTTCATTCCGTAGTACATCATGCTCAGTACATAGGCGGGGAGTGGGCTGGAGAGTCATCGCTCTCACACTCCTTTCACTCTTTAGCTGGCTCCGTGACTCTTCTGTTTGCTCCTTAACTCCTTTGCTGGCGCATTGGTTCATGAGCCTGTTAGTTTTCCCAGGCATGCTGTCCTTGATAGGCCTTGCTCAGACTGCTGCAGTCGCTCTCGGCCTCCGGCTCTCTGACTTTCACTTCTCAGGACCTGGCTGTGTATCGTTTGGCGGGTGGGGGGACACTATATCATATTGTATCATAAGTTTTATCTTCTATTATTTTAATTACTTAATAGTAGTATTTGTATATACTCATTTATATATTTTTATATTATTCACTGCTACTCAATTAGTAAATAGTTCTTATCTCAATTTTACGAGCTTCCTTGTCTTTTTCCTCTGATTCTCCCTCTGCTGAAAGAAGGAGGGGGAGTCGGGGAAAGATGTGAGAGTGGCTTCGTGGTATTTTGCTGACTGGAGTTAAAACACCACAACTATTTAAATCACAGACTCAGTGAAGTGATTGGGGGTGCTACTTCTTGCATCCTAAATGCAATTTTAAGTTACAGCAGTAAGCAACAAGGGTGTTTTGGGTTTTTGGTGAGTTTTTTATGGTTGGTTGGGGTTTTTTGGGGGGTTTTGTTTGTTTGTTTTCTAATTCATAAAATCTATTTTTATTTGACTTCCCAAAATGATGCTTAAAAATATTTTGAATCTTCTGCATATAATACGTGTCTGTCTGTCTGTCTTCTAATAATTATGCTAGAAAAGTAGGGAATTCGATTGCAGTAGCACTGAGACAGTGGAAACCCCTTGATTATTAATCTAAAGTGGAATAGCCCTGTGGAAAAAATAGCACCCTCGAGGTTACTTGGATTTGTATATTTCTGCAGGCAAAGTTTACAGACCTGTAAATTTAAATGTAGAATTTTTGTGGGCAGAATACATTGACAAATATGCCTGATGGTAATACATCTCATACTGATAGTCCCAGAACAGGTCAATAATAATGCTTATATTGATAGCAGCAATGCAGGCGATGTTACTTGGTATTATAGCTAAAATCCATGTTATCCCCTTAATCATAATTACATTAATATTGACAGGCTGTTGACAATACTCACATTACTATTGATAGATTTCTGTCAATAACATGTTTCCAAATAAAATCATTCATAATTTGTACAGTGTTCAATATCAGCACTAACATATACCAGAAGAAATTCCTCTTTCTTTGGTGATAGACACAGTAATTTTTGTTGTTGCACAGTGTACTGTACAAATAGGATTGTTCATTTGTTTAGTTAAAAAAAAAAAAGCAGGCAGGGGTTTTTCTTTTGAGAAGCAATTTTTTCTTTTTTTCTGAGCAGTATCTGTGATGGTGTAAAATCAACGGAGATCATTTCAAGTAGTAGTCCTTAGTGTTTTTTTTTCTTAAAGTGTATTTATGTAAGAAGTTAATCACACGCAGAGTTTATTATTGCACCCTCAGCAAGTTTGCTG
>NW_010264781.1:0-5331 GCF_000690775.1 Eurypyga helias
GTTATATATAAATATATAATTTTTAACTTTGCCTCTGGCAAAGCTAGTGCATCTAATCCCAGGGAAAAAAACCAAAACCAAAAATAACTACCCAAAAACCAACAAGCTAAACTAAAATGTTTATCGGTGGTTTTGGAATGGGTGTATGCAGCTTGTTGAAGAAGTTCACAACCGCATTTCTGTGCTGTGCCCTCATTATTTTATACCTGTTACTATTTTACTGGAGCAGAATAAAAAAAGTACCAAAATTCTGACAAAATATATGTGTAAGTTTATCAGAGTAATTGATGGGGTCTTAGGAAAATGTAGGCAAACAGGACTTTGCAACTGCTAAGGATTCAATCCTGAGAGTGCAGGATGCTGGTGGGATTGTGTCAGCTGCTGAGGGAATGTTCATGGGACAGGATATGGGGAGGAAGAGAACGGATGGGCTAGGGTTGAGGGGTCATGGAGCACAGAGAGAAAGGGGTGTAAAAGGAGACGTTTTTGTGTAAACCAAGGCTGGTCAGTACAGTCGTCTGACTGAGCCTGGTGCCTGATCACTGCAACCTGTTCTACCTTCTCATTAAATGCTTCGTTAAATATCTGCACAGTCTCACTCTCTATTCCATGTGCACAGGCACTGCAAGGACTAAGTGTCAGCTCCTGGGGTGACCGGTATGATGGATCTGGAGCTAGCAACTGGAGTCAGACCAGGGGATATAGGTGCCTTAGGTGTTGAAGATTTTCTGCAGGACTATGGTCGTGTATAGAATCGCTGAGCCTGAGCAACTCTGGCTTCGGCCTACAAGCAAGCAGGACGCTACAGTCCCTGGGAAAGTATGAACAATGATAAAGAAGAAGAAACAACGTTACAGCAAGAAGGCCTGAAGGCCTTGGAAAGGATGAACTGTGAACAGTAACGAGCCCATAAAACTGCTGCACATGACCAAGCAGAAACTGCAAGTTGCTACATGAACAAAGCTTACTTACAGCAAGGTTGCTTACACATGCAAGGCCTGCTTACAGTAGTGTTGTTACATATATAAAGCTTGCCTTTAGCAAGATGCTGCGTATGCAAAGATTGCCTTTAGTAAAAAGTTACACGAACCAATCTTTTCTCTAGCAATGAGCAGAGCTTGCATTCAATAAAGATGCTACATTTGTTAACAACTAATATCAGCTAGGAACAATCATAATCGATGACATATGTGCTAAGCATTTAACAAACGTATAAAAAGGGCATGTAATTTCTCAATAAATTGGCTCACATCGATCATAATCACGGCGTGAAGTCCGTTATTTTATCCCTTGCAACACTTAGGCATTTGGTGTCAGCTACCAAAGCAAGTGGACACTCAGTGCCAGCGGCTGGGGGAGGAAAGGGTCTTGGACACGGGGAAGGAATGGGCCGTGCCCCCCAGCCACTGTGGTGGGAATGATGTGTGTCCCAAAAACCATCAGACTGATATTGGATTAAGGTGGGGAAAGCTAGTAGAGCAATTACGAGAAAGGAGAAATGGTCCTTGTTAGAAGAGGGTGTTGAAGTATCTTGTCTTGTTTTGCCCTATGAGTCTGAAGAGACAATGATGAATTGTTCATGAACACTGAGTAGCAGTAGGACGGGAGTAGAGTGTCATTTCAGATAAAGAATGGTATCGGCCAGGTTATAGTTGTTGTGCTTGTGCCAAGCAAGTATTTAGTCTGGAAGTTAGAAGAATCCCTTACTGGTAGAGAAATAAGGTTGTGGGATAGGTTTCCGAATTTGGCCAAAAGCCCCAAGGCTTCTGTTAAAATGGGGCTCAGAATGATTATTAAAAAATATTATCTTGGCATGGTTGTCTGAGCTCACAAGGGACCCCTCCTTTAGAACTTCCATCTTTATACAAAACACTAGTTTCAGAATCTCCTGTTAGACAATATGCTGAAAAATGAACAAAAGCAATTCAAAGACCCTCCAGGCAAGGCTGGCCTTCAGCCTTCCCTTAGATATTCTTTGATGTAGCATGGTCATCTCTGCTACTGTCATTCTGCTTCAGGAGAAGAGTTCAAAATGCAGAGTTCATGTGCTTCTTGCTTCATCGCTCCGTAGGTCCCGGGCTTGGTGTGGCATTATGTGAATATTCATTTTTCCTTAGGGAAGACTGAATGCGTCTCGTTTTTTCATGTGGTCTTTTTTGCCCCTCACCACCTGCATAAACTGCATGCATAAACTACTATGTTTACTTTTCTATTCTCACCTAAAACAATGAAAGCACTGCATATGTGTGCTGTAGTGGGACACTGTCCACTTTCTCCTGTAAACTAAAGAAGTCCCTGCTTTTGTGCTGCTTTTAACCTTTGTTGTTATTGACAACTGATGTGGCTGCTTCAGTCTCATGAAAGAATCTGAAAAAAATCCCAAAGTTTTGTGCCAGAGATATTTCAGCTCCCAATGCTGCCTGCCATTAATCACACATTGTTGAAAGTAGGCCTCAGCTTGTTATTCTGCAAGTGTGAAGTATTCCTGTTCCTGAATGCCATCAGTTTAAAGCATCACAGGGAGCCAAATAAGCTGATGAATATGGCAGCGAGTACATAGTAGTTACCAAAAGAGGCAAATAACAAAAATTGTACGGACTTAGACACTTTTCTGGATCTGCTGATGGGTGCTGGAAGTGGAAAAGTTCCAGCCGTGGCAATGCTGAATGGTCTGGTGGTTCAGTTCTTCCAGACACAGAACATCTCTCAGAATCAGGATATTTTCCCCTTACTCTCAAAGCAGCCACGCACAAAACCTAGGCAGCTCCTCTGAGTCAGGATACAGCATGGTGAAAATTCGCACTGCTGCTGCTGTAGCAGCTCCAGGGCTACCACTACCCAATGCAGGTTCACAAGGAGAGACAGTCAGTACTTGCTTGATTTCCACTCTTTCTGTATTGCTTTTCTATACGTTGTCCATAGAACCTACAAAAAGGCAGAAGGAATGAAATGATGCAGAAGTCTTGACAACTGTTCATAAAGCCCTTAAGATGCAAAAGGCTTTGTCAGGACCTTCTTCTTGTTATCTGCTTACCACTTCTAATCAAGCAAATGGTTTGCTGAGTTATGCCACTAGAGCTGACACAAAAGCTGTGACTCCCTTGTCAACCAGGGAGCGAAACGTACAGATATTGAAGCCTTGGAAGTTGTTCTGAGCATTTTCCTTGATTCTGCCAGCTGCATCAAGCTTTTTCAGAAAAGCCAAAGCTATATCCTTATGTGATCCATACTTCCTACTACACACGTGCTAGGGGCATTGAATTCACTCTAAGTGGCTTTGCAATCATGCTGCAAAAGGAATTATTTCTTATTGTTCTTTCTGGGTGCTTTTGTTAACTACATCTGCAAAATCAAATGTAAGGGGTTTTTTTGCTCCAGACCAAAGCTCTGAGTCAACATGATGTCTAAGCACAAGCTAAAGTACATGCTGAAGTGCTTTGTTGAATAGCTGTAGGTTTAAGCACATGTTTAAGTATCAACACGTACTGAAATGCTGTCCTAAACTGAGACTTTTCCCCAGAATAATTAATACTTAGATGGTGACTGTAGCACAAGTTTTATCATGCTCTCAATTGAATTAGTGAACCCACACTTGAATTAAGGGGAGAAATTTGTTTTAGTTTTATTTTTAAATACAGATAAACATGAAAAGAAAAAATAAAAATGTATGAGCATTTTCTTCCTGCTAGATTGTCCAATATTTTAAAGCCTAAACACTAATTCTGTTATCAAAATGAGAGGGTGAGACAAGGGAACCTCAAGCAGACTGGGTATTAAAATCAAGGCATCAGTCTACATAGAAAAAGTTCATGTAGGTTGTTCGCCTGTGATCAGTTGAGGTGGCCTGCTTGCTACAGGAGAGACTAAATAACATGAAGAGAAGTTTCCAAGGCATCACTTCTCAGAAAGCCGAAAATTATTGGCAAGCTGTGCTGCCTACAAACATCTGAGCTCCAATCACAAATTTCAGTGCAAATCAGACCTCTTTGTTAAGCACTGTTCAAATTAGGGACGTATTGAAGAAATCATTCTCAGCAAAAAATTTTGAAAATTATTCTTTGTGTTTTCCCTTCTTATTCATTGCTAAGGGCTCATTCAGGATCCTGATGCTGAAGTGTGTGTACTGGGGAGGAAGTAGAAGATTTCTTCTTGTACTCTGAGTTCAAAAACCTATATATACCCATAGGTGATTGTGTGACACTGGTAAAAGCTGCCCACATGCACTGTAGGTTTTTATATTTGCCTTTAGATACAGTAATAACTGGGAAGTGGGAATATGGGAAAGATATGCACTGGGTAAGTTGACTAGAAGGTGCGTAGAAAATTGGCAGAAGCGTGGGTTTCAAAATGTTTTTAATCAGCAATGCAAAGTCTAGCTTGTGGCTGGTTACTATTAGTGTCCCTCTGAAATACGGAGGTCAAGCCTGTGTCATGTCTTTATTAATAACTTGGATGATGGGACAGTGTCTCCTCAGCAAGTTTGCAGATGCTTCCAGACTGAAGAGAATGGTGGATACACTAGAGAAGAGAATTGCACTTTAGAGGGACCTTGACAAGCCAAAGAAATGGGCTGATGGTAACCTGCTGGAGTTCTGCATCATCAGGTGCTAGGTTCAGTTTGGGCTTCTCAGGTCATCTTCAGACAGGCACTGACCCCTGGAGCAATTCCAGTGGAGGGCACTGAGATGCAGCAGAGGCCGGACTGTGGCACATGGCAGGATACGGATCAGGAAGTGTTTTTGCTTACCTTGGGAACAAGATGCTGAAGGGGAGTTCTTCTGGCTATCATCAGCTCCTTCATGGCGGGGCACTGAGGTAACAGACAAATCCTTCTCAGGGGTGCACCAGAGGCAGAAGACACTCATTGCAATATAAGACACTCACAGGAGATTGGAAGATACTTGTCTTCCCTGAGTGGGCGCTCAGTTCATAGGCAGGGGGACCAGCAAGGTTGCAGTTTCTCCACTCTTGGGTCACTTCCCAGCTTGACTGGACTTGGCCCAGAGAAACCAGCTGAAGTGCCAGGCCAGCCCACCTGTGAATTAAGGAGTAACCTATGAACCAGTAGATGGTTCATTTAAGTGAGATTCTAGGAGCCCTTCCACTACCGAAACTTGCTGTCTGTTGTTTTGCTGTCTTTTGATTACTGTGCTCCCTTACACTGAAAGCTATTCTGGGGCTGGAGGTCTTGCCCTGCCTGTGCTTCTTCGGGTAGAAGCAACAGGGGTGTAAGACCCTTGCTCAAGTCTATGTCCCGGTCTAGCACAACGCAGGCTCGGCGCAGGTTTTCTCATTGAGGAACTCGTGAGGAACAATGCAGGGTGCCTTCTG
>NW_010264782.1:0-10093 GCF_000690775.1 Eurypyga helias
TGCACCCCACAGAGGTGACCAGTTCCCACTCCGGGTGCACAGGATCCCAGCACCCGGAAAGAGAGCACCAAGGGAAACCAGCAAGGGCCTGGTACCAGGTACCACAGCTCCCTGACCCATACACCCAGCAGGGCCTGACACGTGCCTGGTGCACAGAAGCCGGTCACAGACAAGAAGTCTATGAAATAGGGGGCTGAGGGGAAGCAACACAGCTCCTCTTTCCATTACCAGTGAAATAAGGAAGCTTTCATAATTTTTCCATGCGCGGATTTATTACGAAATCAGATATTTATGGGCAATCATAACAGTTTCTACAATAATCAAGTTTAATACTTTAAATTACTTAGGAAGATTCCAGACGTCCTTAAACACTTCACTGAGTATCTCTATTACTCCTCAAGATGAGTCTTCTTACACCACACAATAAAAACACTGAAGTGTTTCTGGTTTTTCCTGTGCTGCAATGCACAGCTTCAGGCACTACAGTCCTCGTTCTCACAAGAACATGCTACGTGTGCTTCAACGGTGTCCTGCATGTCCTCTGACTTCTGGTCAAGCTTCGTCTGCTTGTCCGTCAGGCTGGTCGCCGAATCTGATGGGGAACAAGAAAGTTCACTTCAGAAGCAGTTTGCAAGGTCCAGCATTTGCCATGTGCTAGTCCTTAATTACAGCAGGCTTGGCTTCTCCTCACCGGCTTACCTCTTTGTCTGAGTCACACAGAGATGTCCCAGGAAACCCACTTAATTAATAAACCAGCTCTACCCTGAAAATTACTACTTCCATGGAGAATTTTATTAATTATACATTTAGGAAAGAATATTATGGTCTTAAAGGAAAACCTAATTTGGAAAACAGACATGAACCTATCATCTATATAATCTGTATCTACCTTATCTCATCTGCTAGGATCTACAATATACCTACAAAAAACATGTCCTCCTATATCACTGCACCTGTAGGCAGGAATCCCATTCCACACCTGCCTTTCTATTCCTTAAATCAGCTCAGTGCAATAGGGTAACACCCAAAGGCAGCAAAATACAAAACACACAAGGCGAGGACCCCCATCTCGGGGTGCTGCATGGGATCAGATGTGGATGGATCCTCACAGGCTGCTGTGCAGAGTTTTTCAGCTGAATCATGATGTTGGCTGTGCCGTTTTGCTGCCCTTACCTCGCTAACTCAAAGCACTGTGAAGGGGAGTTCTGTTTAGATTTGAAATTCCGGTGTAACGAAAAACATAGTGAAATTGCAACAGGAAACGCTCTCTCGCTAAAGGAAGTTTTATGTATTAATGAAAACAGGGAAGGCCTGCAGTCAGTACTGCAGTAGGTCCATCCCTACAGGTGGATACGCTGGACTATTCATAGTTTCCAGTGGAATAACAGAGTGAAGGCACAATCGATTTAGACTTCTGCGCAGCTCCTCTTCAGTAGGATGTCCACGGACTTACCGGCTGGGAGACAGTGGAAGCCAACAGTGACCGGAGTAGTCTTGGTAGCGGAGCATCCTTTCATACAGCGCAGCACCGGCTCTGTAGAATAGCACTTGGACTCTACCCCCGCAAGCTGAACGGTCTTCTCCAACTTCACAAACGAGCGTCGCAGTTTGCAGGCTGCAACACAGGCATCGGTGATAGTTGACACGCTAACAGCCAAAACCTTCAGATCGCCCCAGAAGGACCCAGCTGCCCGCACTGCCAAATTGCAAACAGCTCTCCTCTGTGAAAACTGAATTTTGATCATAAGGGAAGCAGCATCACTGATTGGTAAGCTTTTCAAACCAGCTAATTAAGTATGGAGCTATGGAAAGTTGATTTCAAATGCAACTAGTTTATGTTGAGATTAGCATGTAGAAACATTGCCTGATGTACTTGCTAATTAACATTTTTCGAAGTAAACTGGCTTACTGAATAGTTACAAAGCCACATTCAAACATGTTGAATACTCAGCAGTGGAAGTAAAGTGGGGGTTTCTGACCAAATAAAAATAATCGCTAAAGAATTACACTATCACCACTGTCATTCAGAGACAGAATTGCTGCAGAGAGAGACCAAAAGTCAGTGCTCCCAGCACAAGCAGTTACAAGTGTGTGAGAAGCTGAACAGACCACAATTTACTCCTGACTATAAGCTTTATTATCTAGAATTCCAGCCATTTCCACCCTACATTAAATGGAAGCACAACACGCAGTACTCCCAGCCGTGGGAACATTATTGTGTGCACACATGTGGACTCCATATCCATCTAAAGCAGGTTGGATGCCCAGTCTTCTTGACAAAGACACAGAAGAACAACAGTTAACGCACAGCCAAACACATAGAAGCCATCTCCAGGGACCAAGGAAGTCCTTCCCACCAGGACAAGTCTTCTATACAAAGGCAACGGGCCTGTTCTCCTCGCAGCATTATGGTGGCTGTTGCATCACAACCTCAGCTGAGAGCATCAGCACACCGTAAGATCCTAATCTACCGAAACACTTATTAAACAAGCTGTATTCTTTCAGCCATGTAATTAACCTGCAACTGCTTATGCACTTGAATGCTTTGCTTGACAGGTTGCACTGGTTCAAAAATCAGGTGGTGGGCCATGGTAATGATTACCAATCCCCATCTGATTTTTTGATTGGTCAAATGCTGGAAATTGATGCCTGGAAAATGCTGTTGTACTCAAATCAAAGCATTCCATGTGAATTTATGCTCTTACGTTTTTTTCTGGTCTTCTGAAACACTTCAGAACTGAAACAAAGCTTCTTTTTTCAGCTTGGTTATATGTGTATTTTGGCTTGTTTGTTTAACTTGTAATTTCTTATTTCTTTCTAAACTGGCAAGTAGTTTTAGTACTTAACGTATAGGTTAATAAAGAACCCTTTTAAAAGGCTTTTTATTTCCAAAATGTTTATGGATTTTAAATTTTCTAAGCAGGTTCGACATTTTCTAAACAACTGGAGTAATTTCATATTCAATTTATTAGAGCTTGCATACCTCCTGTACAAGGCTTTTCTTCCAGAATCCAGGAATGTCCAAAGCTCACTGCATCTTTAGCTACATATCCGTTGGGCATCCGATATTCCTGTTCGCATTCTGCATCATATTTTCCACACATTCCACACATCTTCCCTGCCATCCATAAAGCCACTTGAATCTTTGAGGAAAAAAAAAAAAAAGTCAAAACCATTTCAAGTTACAAAAACCCGATGCCTACGGAGCAGATTTTTTTGCTGCGCAGGTGCTTTCCAGTGGAAGCGAATGCACAAACGTTCGCCATCTCTGGGGTAAGAATTCAAAAGGGTCTGACAGCCCAATGCCAAACTCCCGTGGTGCTGCAGCATCGTTAACTGTCACTAGACTGGGCCAGTCTAGCATCTTAAGTTACTGATACTCCAGACTGTTAATATGCTTTTGTCTGATGGATGTTTTCAGAGCAGAGGTGACAGACACAGTATGGTTTTCCGATTTCTTACATTTCGGTTTCACACTATTTTTAGTGCAGCCTTTAAAGCATTTATCCATCTTACAAGAATGGCTGCATTTTTGCAGATTTGAAGAATGAGACAGCAGACAGAACAGTGGCCAGAAGCTGAAAACTCGTTTTTCTTGCAAATGCACTGCTGACTCGGTGCGTGTAGGCTCACGGGCCCATTTTCCAACACACACCTGTACTGCAAGAAGGGATTTCTGTTGGTGAAAGATTCTCACTTCTCCCGCTCAGAGATGAAGAGCAGGACTGTGCAATGCTGTAATGTCACCCTCCCTTCTGGGCACTCAGCTTTGCCACTGTATGCTCATACATACAGATTTAAGAGAATCCTATGGAAATATCTCAACACCCAAGCCAGAAGAGGAAGAACGATACCCTGAACGTGTATCCATCAAAGTACAATTTCTCAATGCCATAAGCTGGGGCAACAAGTACAAGTCCTTGCTTTTCACTGTGGATCCACAGGGGAGCACCTAGAATAAAGCAAAATAAACCAAAGCAAAACCAAACCAGACCCAGCCTAGCCTTTTTAAGAAAGTAAAAGGCAACTTTCATGTTTCTAAAATGTTCTTTTCCTTGAAGTTCTTCAATTGCTCTCTTCAAGAAAGAGAACATACAGCATAACAATGTAGAAGTGGGTATATAGAGAAAACAAGTGTTTGCAGAAAGTTGGAAAACAATTTTAATGATTGCAAATTTATTAATTTTTCTTTGCATTATCAACATATTCATATTTGTTTCTTGAAATGATTACAGAGCTGCCTGTAACATGTGTACAGTTGTGCAGATATGCAAGGCCCCAAGCACGCTATGCCGGAGTAAGGAAGTACAAACACCGTGACTGTCAATGGGGCCATTTCCAGAACAATTACCACTTCTCAAGTATGTAAGAAGCAGGACGGAGCTCAGCACTGGCAGATGCTGACCCAGTTTCAGAAAGGTTTAGCCTGATTGATACACTACAGCTCTACAGTCAGGAAATACCTGCTTTGTATATGGCCCCTGACTGCGTAGCACAGAAACAAGGTCCTCCTGTACCTTCCACAGAGAAAGCCCTACTCCTGCTCTGAGAGAAGCAAGCAGGCTATTTACCACTTCTCCATATTTATCCCTAGCAGATTTCAGAATGCTTGCCAAATTTATACCTACAAATCAAATTAGGAAAAATACTGATATACAAGTGTGGTGAATTTTAGAAAAGCTGTAATTCAAAAAGTTTTAAGCAAGATTATATAGTACAACTGAAACACTTTCAAATCTGGAATGCCAGTGGGAGCTGCAGTAATGTAGGAAAAGGAGGGATCTTCGTGTTAGTTTGGCCCCTTCAGGAGCTTCACATTCTAATCAGTCTTTCTAAATGTTCCTGTGCAAGTAAGTAAAATACATGTTCTTAAATATTAAATCTTACAAGCAAAGGTCAAAATACTTATTGAATACAAACTGATGGAATCTCTGATAGATTTTTCTTTCTTTCTTTCTCCTAAAACATATAAGGAAATGAAACAACAGATGCTGCATGACTTACCAGCAGATATGTATGAAACATTCGTCGTAGGGCTTTCAACCCCGTCTACCAGCAGTTTCACCTGCCCATTCACAGGATACATATCAATTTCACTGTTAAGGAGAAGAGTGTTCATACTCTGTTGGTATCACGTTCACACACATACAGTGACAAAAGCATTTTCCTGCTCACTAAATATCACTGCTCACAGCATGAGCTCATTTCAACTACTTAAATTACATCAGGGGTATTCTTGTCACCTAAGATGCAGGGTAACACCATCAGCACCACATTCAGTATGCATGGAAAGTAAAGAAGGGAAATGCTGAAATCTCAGGGGCTGCCAACCATTGCAGCGAAGCACAGATCTATGCTCCTCTCCCGTTCAGTGTGGACCATGTAGTCCCTTACGCTCCCAGCCTCTGGCAGGAGTTACTTACTGACTGCCAAGCTTGATGTCGATTGCTTTCAGGCTCATAGCTTCTTCAGCATTCCTCATCATCACCAGGAACTTAAGGTCAGAGCTGCAGTCCTGAGCCAAGACGTGGTAGCAGTTTGCCGGCATTGTGTAGTTAAACTGAACTTCATTAAAGGTTGTGATCTTGTTGTGGGAAACTGAGCAGCAAGCTGGTTAAATAAAATGCCAGTGAGTGTTTGCTTTTCCATAAAAGTCAGTCATTAAATGGCATATTCTGTTTTTAGTGCTGTATTATTTTAGCTTTATATTTTTCCCCACTAGATGATATTTTGGTATGGATGTCTTTTGGCTACTAAGCATCCATAAATTCTAAAAAAGGCCTGGAAAATATACTCTATCTAACAAAAAATAATTGCCAGAAAGTTTTAAACATTATCAATTCAGAAAATTTGTATCTCGATCCCTGAAATGCTGATGATTTCTGTATTATAGGCACAATATTCTCTCCCAGTTGAACCATCCTCACATTATTACAGCACATTTCATAATTAATTGGAGACACATAATCCCAGAAAAATCCAGAAGGTGCTCAAGTAATTTGGGAGAATGAGGATGTCATGCTTCTGAACCCGATTCCAACCCAAACCATTCTATGATTCTATCCTGACCTTTCAAATTCTCGAGCACTGCAGAGGGGGCTTCAGCAAAAACGTTCCAGATAGGAGGCTGCAGCTCTGACGCTGGTATCCTCGGACCTACTGGGAGTGGCAGGGGAAGCCGCATGGCTTTTTCATAGAGGATCATCTGAAAAGGAGTTCAGAAGCACATTCAAAATACACTTGTGCCAGGTATTCACAGCAAACAGCTGAGATCAACCTTTTCTCCTATTTGGAATTTGATTTCAATTCTATTTGGTTGACAAAGACTTTATGTGAACACAACTCATCTGACTCACTCTCTGTGAGCTTTTGGCTTCCGCTCAGAGTTTTCTCTTGTGGTGTGGGTCATCATTCAGGTATTACTTGGGAGAGAATGAATTACTCCCTTTCAAAGGTGGTAAGGTGGACATTCACGTAGCTACTACAGATGGAAACGCATGTCATAATGAGTGACCACGGCACACTCTCTTTCCATGAACAAAATCACTCTGAATATTCTTGGGTGTCATATAAAAAGGTTGAAAATAAACAAAAGTTGTTTCCATCATTTGTGCTCAATCTGATGCTTACTTAATTTTTCTTTCTCAGAACTGACCCACTGTAATTAAAATGCAATGGTCTCACTTTTCTACTAGGAAAAAATAGGAGAGTGATAATAATGTTTCATAATTACATCAGGAAGCTTGACAACAACATCACATGTCCTTGGAGAAGTTAGAGCCACGATCACCCTGGCTTGTCGAGAAGGATTCTTGTCCATTTTTTCAGAGAACCCCAGCATAAACGCAGCCCCAGGGACAAACTTGTAAAACCTTCAAAGTGTCAAATCAGAAAGATCTGGTGAAATAGAGAAGCAAAAAGCAGCCTCCATCCCAGTCAGGTTGTCTCATATCTGTGTGTAAGTAGCATACAGGGTCTTCAGAACCACTGGTTAGGTCCCATGACCACTCTCTGCTTTACTGGTCAGGTGTTCAGCGAAAGGAAGGAACTATTCCTCCATTTTCAGTAACGATGTCCAGTATAAAGAATTACTGTACATGAGAACAGGATGGCTATGACCTCCCACTCGGCTTTTATGCCCAAAGGCAGTGCTTGGACAGATCAGCGAATAAAATAATAGCCTGTATTTTAGCCACTAGAACCTCATGGGTGGATCCTGATTTTTCTCAGGTGACTGATGTCATGGACAAGTGTCACTAAAGACTAAAACCTCACCATTCCGCTATAGATCTGACACTTGAAGGAACTTTAGGCCACTCCAGTTTCACTTGTACAGCAGGGTGGGCAGCAAACCGCCCAGTTACCAGCTCAGTTGAAATCTTGTAGTCCTGGCAATTCCGGCCCCATTTCAGGTAAGCCTGAAGAGAGCAATGGCCGATTGTTAAATGCAGGGAACAGGGTTTTCCTGTGATGCCTACAGCTGTGCATAACTATTTCTGAGCCTTACCATCGCCTTGTGAGCATTGAGAACTGAAGCATCAGCACAGAGCTTCCACTTGCTTGAATCTGTGAGGTTTGACACAAATACCTGCACGCGGGGCCTGATGGAGTCACTATCAGCATATACCACAAGCTGGAGGCCTCCTATCTTCTTATCGTTACGAACGCCGTGAAGAAAAACAGCTAATACTGGTGTTTTAACATCTCCCAAAAACTTAGGCTAAGAAGAAGGGTGAGAAAGTATGCAAAGAATATAATTATAAAAGAGTTACCGTGAAACATTTTAGATGAAAGATCTAGACGGATAAATTAAAAATAAGCAACTGAACTAGAAATACACACCAGTACATGTGCCCCACCTACATACACACCTATAAACTCCCATGCACACGTCTTCAACACGCATGTGCCTCATCGTTATACTTCTTCACTTGCCCCAGAGAACAGCCCACACATATCAGACTGGGTGGTGGTGAGGAGCCAAGGTGCTGCACGTCACCTCTGGAGCATGCCTTCCGCCGAGGCTCCTCTCAGCCTTGGCCTCCACCACCAACCTCCTTGCACTGGCACTTCGGCACATCAGCTGCCCTCCTGGTTGCAGAGGCCGCAAGATCAGTCTCTGCAGTCGTCTGCTGGGTGGGATTCCCATGAGGGAAGGAAGGGTCGTGGTGCAAGTAATGCGGATCCTCACCTCACTGCAGAGGAGAGTGTGTGTGGGAACTATGGTGCACCTCACTCCTGATTGGTACCTGAGGCTGGAGACGTTGGTATTTCTCTCTTCCCATTATCCTGGCTGTACAATTACTACAAGTGCACTGCCACTCTGCTATTCTTCCAAGTTGTCAAAAAACCCCTAAAAATGATGCAACTGACCCGAGAGGCAGCTCGAGATGAGGCATGACTGGATCTGGTAGAGGAGTATGTGCTGCTACGTCCGGCACCTGGGATTTTCCTTTTGGGGAACTGCAGGAAGAAAACACATCATGCTCAAGAAGGTAACTTAGAAGCATGCTTGAAGGAATTGCACTAGGTGGTGCTGCAGAATACTCTGCCATGGCATTTGCCATCGGCAAACTTGTGTTCCAACCCTGAGCAGTTCGGTGTCTTGCAATATGCTCTGTCCTGCTTAGTACATGTGATCTAGCTCTGAAAAATCTTGTTTACCCAAATTTATCTGAACCCTCACAAGAGACAAATAAGGAATATGCCTAGATGAGAATTCCCTGTGTGAAAAAAACAGAGCAAGTCAATTTGAACCAGCCTCTTGCCTCAATATGAAAGATCAGACCTGATCCATTTTATTTCTGGAAGGGCTTGATCAACTGGAGGAGACACTGAATGGACCAACTGAATGGAAAGGATCAACTGAATGGACACACACAGCTGAACTTTTTACTTTTTGAGGACTACTAATATCAAGTACACTGCTCCTGTCTGGCTCATGCCTTGGTAACAATCTTCTGCTGGACCAAAGTACCAGAAAATAAGGTATCCTGCCACGTTTGACAACATCACTATCCTGGTCACAGTGATTCCAACCCAAGAAACCAAGCGATCAAAGCCAGTCGAATGACCCAAGCTCTCAGAGGGTAGGATCTTTGTTCCTCCAAAGCGTGCACCCCCACCCCCCCCCGTACTGCTTTGGTAGAGCTTCGCATCTACTTTGCGGAGCCACCAATGGCATCACGTGCACAGCACCAAGGAGAACATAGCACTCTGTCTTTACACATCTCAGAAGAACCACCGCAGCTGATTTGGTGTTCCAGATGTTATCAGTACTATAATTTTCCTCAACAAAGACAACAAGTTGCCTTTAAGGTTTCCATATGACTCATGACAGATTCCATACTTAATTTACTGAGGAAAGAAAAACTCACCTCTTGTCTATGTGCTGATTTAAAGCGATACTGATAAATTTCATCATCTCCCTTTGAAAATGATAAAAACAAGAAGATGAAGTCAAAGAAGAAATGCTGCAATTACACTGAAATCTGTGCACTGGGAATTAAGTAAGGATTTTACTAATTGCCATTCATCCATAGTATGCTTAGTCATAATGCCAGACTTGAAGAAGTTTATATAAAGCACTAATGTACCCACCACAAAATTAAGATAGAAACATGCAATGCATATTGACAGAAAGTAGTAAATTGGCAAAAAAACGGTTCCCTGCCTGTAACAAAAGTTTCAACGAACTTGTGGAAACTTTTGAGATGTTCTGAAGTAGGCACCTGAGCCAATGATTGCAGGTGTGTTGGCAGAATAAATTTTACAATTTTATGTTGTTAAAATTTACTGTGTCAAGTCGTAATTTCCTGATTTAGGATGATTTATGGCCAGCTGCCATCAGGAATGTGATTCACAGACATTAGCACCACCAATTTACTGACAGTTACCCATATTTTCGAGTATGTGCTGCTGCTGCTGCTGCTGCTGCTGCTGTCACCTTCCAGATGTCCTGAGTGATGCCTATGGCTATGGTGACTTGATGACTTGCTGCTGCTACTGCTGCTGCTACTGCTGCCATTCAGATACCTTGAGTGATGCCCGTGGCTATGGTGAACCGGTGACTTCCTGCCGCTGCTACTGCTGC
>NW_010264782.1:10228-26416 GCF_000690775.1 Eurypyga helias
CTGCTGCTGCTGCTCTTGCTGCTGCTCATGCTGCTGCTTGCATCTTTGTTTCTTGCTTGCTTTACTTGATCATTCTCATCTTCACCCACAGCCTTTTTACGATCAGGAGAAGCAGCAGATGATGAGGAAGAAGAGACAGTTGAGGAGGCAGAAGATGAGCTAGAGGGTTTTTTTGCTTTGGGGTCTGCCCCAAGCTCTGTTAGCATAGTGTTTCCTTTCTTAGAAGGTTGCTTCTTCTGGTGTCGTGTTTTATTTGCAGCCTGCAAAAACAGTTCAAAGAGAAGTGCAAGAGAGGTGATGTATCTGGTTCTGTATTTACAAAGTAAAACTTCTCTGGGTGTGAGACAAGCTGCTCACATCAGCCATCCAAGGACCAACAACTTCCCTGCTTCACTCAATGCAGAAGTTGCAGAACTCCCTTAGATCCACTCCACCCAGATGAAATCTAGCCCAGCAGAGAGGACCAGCCGCAGCTGGATCAATCCCTCCAGATGTAGCACTGGCTGACAGTCCTGGAACTGGCACCTTTGAAACTAGCCTTATCCTTGCTTTCAATGCCAGCTTTCCACACTAAACTTCAAATTTTTGGCTTCATTTATGGGAAAATATTCCCCTCTCCCATGCTCAAAGTCTCTCACCTTGAACACATTTTCAATGCCTAGAATCTTCTTCAGTTTAGCTTGAATGTCCTCGTACGGAGATGTCTCATCCTCCTCCTCAGACTCTGAGTTTACCACATGAATTATTTTGGAAGCTGCTCTGGATCCCGCCTGAATCTCCATTTGAATTTTGTCAACATCAGCATCTGTTTGAACTACATACCAATTGCAGACATTAGAAGATTGTACTGCTTCAAATAGCACCAACAGACCTAAGATGGCAAGGCTTGCTCTCAAAACTGTACCTGGCATCAAGGCTATTTTAGCTTCATGTTCTCCAATGAATTTGTGCAAATATGTATTTTTTAGGAAAGTGGCATCTTGTGACCTTCTGGAAAAGCAGAGCTGACAACCAAAATGATGCAGTTTGATACAAATGTCTCGTTTATGAGTTTTTCTTCCAGTGCCATGGCGAAGATCCTCTTCAGAGCTATAGGCATGTTTCCTTGGCTTGCTGTCAGCTGCTTGCTGCATGGGAGATGAGCATGTGAATACCACTGGGACCATATCATAGGCAAGAGTAAAACTGCAGAAATGTGCATCACAAAGAGGGTAAATATAACTATATAAGCAAAAAGGAATAGGTTACCATTGTGAAGCCTTCACTGGATGCTCTCTCTGATGGTTTGAAAGGTTCTTCCACAATACTTGATGGAACATCTTCTGGGAGAATTGAGGTCCTCTTTTCAACACCCAGTTCTCCGATATTTCTTGATACAGCAAAAGCCTTATGTCTGTTGAGATATGCGCAAAAAAGTGGTGAATTATTCTGACTCCTTGTCTTTGGATTAAATTAAATACTTCCCTGTCAGTGTCATGTGACAGCATAGAGATACATTCTTTGAACACAGGAATTGTATGCTACTATAAGTATAAATATTATTAAAGACAAATAAGAGTTTATGACAAACATCAGTTCCTTATGTCACAGGAAGTTTGAAAAAACTGAATAAATTTAAACAAATTTCCAAACCATGAAAGGCATTAATTTAAGAATAAAAATTAAACCCCCTAAAAGACAATAAAATATGAAAAGTCACTCTGCCCATCTAGAAACCTCTGCAGGAGGTCAGTGAATAATGAACTTCGTAAGGTTTCAGCAACACGAAGTATTCTGAAGCAACACTACTGTACCTTCCAACCACTATCTCAGTTTCCTCATGGCATGGATTTGTTTCAATCTTAATGTTTTTCAGTTTCACGTCTATCTTGGCATCAAACTTCATTGGCACTCTCGTCAGGACCTTGCCTTGAATTTCAACAGCATGTTGAAAGTAGTCTGTGTTGATACCCATTGTTGCGACCATATGTATGTAGAAGCTGAAACAGAGCGAAGCAGTCAGATGTAAGAAAAGGTGCTCTTCTGTAACATGTTCTGCCTTTTCATCAAAAAAACATCATATGTAAAGCCTTAAAAACCTGCCATACCTTGGGTTTATGTCAGACCGAATCTGCATGGTAGATTCGAGCAACTGGGAAGGTTTAAAGTCTCCAGTTAAAGGCGGAGTCATCTTTCCATCAACTGCAAATGACAGAACAACATTAAAAGTAGTAAAAGTGAAAGAACAGATCTGAATTTAAGCAAGACACTGTTTTCAGGAAGAGGTAATATTTTTCTTAATACAACAAATATGGCTGGAAAACAAGACAGACTTTGGGGTACATGAGATCTTTTACAAGTCTGAAAAATACTGAAAATATACAGAAAGCTTGTTCTGTAAGCAAAAGTCCTAATGCAACATAAGGAAAATGGAAATAAAAATATACTAAGAAAATAAAGAGCTGACCAAAACTAAAAGTTCATTAATTAGCATAACATTGACATTTCAGAAAGGCGAGGAGCCAGAAGACAGAGTGAATGGTTAGCAACCAGGCTAAACAAACCCTGCTCTCCAATCTTTCTTCACATCAAATGTGAACATCTTTCTTGTATTGCTGATCCAAAATTGTACATTGGGCTCTAGATGCAGCTTTAGATGTGCTAAATTGAGGGTGAAAATCATTTTCATGTTAGCTCTGCTCTTGCTGTTGCAGCCAATGATGCAGCTGGCCTCCGTCACCACAAGAGCACACTGCTGAATCACCAGACCAGCTTGACCTCCAGGCCTCCTGGCCCTTTTCTGCAAAGCTGCTTTGTGTCTGGGTGATGCCCAGCCTAAGCACTTGCATGGATTACCCTATCCCAGCTGAAAAACTTTGCATTGCCTTTGCCAAATTTCATCACACTTCTGTCTGGCCAGCCCCTCCATCCTGTCAGGGTCCCCTGGGGTGGCCACCTGACCCCTCCAGTGCAGTGACTGCTCTCTCCAATTCAGTGTCATCATTGGCACAGATTTGCTGAGGGTGCCTCCTTTTCCAAAGTTCAGATTGTTAAAGGACACCATGAACAAGCGCTAACAATAGAGGCACATTGCTCATCGCAAGCCACTGCTTAGACTTTCATCTGTTGACTACTCTTGGAGATCAGCAGTCCAGAGAGCCTTCACTCACTCTGTAGCCTGCCCATCCAATCCATACCTCCCCAACTTGGCTAAAAAGATGTTATTTAAGAAACAAATAAATTAAACCACCCACAAAACAAGGGGCAGGGGTTCAAAGCTGTAATTAAAACAAACTAACAAACCAAGAGCAGTGAAGAGTGGGCACATACAAGACTTCTATAAAGAGCACAAGTACGTTACTTCACCCCTCATTCCTTATGAGGTGTCTGTCAGCAGAAGGAAGGGTCAGTATTGCCTAAATCAGAAGTCTGCTGCACAATAAACAGTATGATCACTGAATTAACTTCCTGAGAAGCCTTTGTACCTGCATATTTACTCTTTTAAAAGAGAGCTCTGTCTCTCTTCACAAGCCCTTTTCTCTTCATGCTTTCTCTAATGTTAATGGTAGTTCTCTTTTGATTGTCTTTTATTTTCTTCTCTGTTTGAATTACCACTGAATCCTGCTTAGCTTGTGTGTGCATCTCAGCAACCACCCTCCTCTGCCCATGACTGCATCAACTCCCCAGGCAGCTCTTTCTTTTTCTGGCCTTGAATGCTGTGACCTTTCTCTCCCTGCTTTCCCAGATTCTCACCTACCTTCTCTGTTTTCAGCCCATTCAAAGATGAGGCAGATATCAGCTGTGTCCAGCTTCTCTTCAAATGTCTTCACTACCTCCCCTCCACTACAAAAATGAGTCCTTTTTCTAACTTCCGTTTTTCCACTTTTTTCTCCAGCCCCTCTTAGCCTGTCCCTCTCATCCCCTGCTCAGAGCTCGCACTTCCCAACCCACCGTTGACTGCCGCACGCGCTAGAGCAGTCGTGTATGACCCGTATTCCAGCGGCAGACCAGTGCAGGTAGGAACGATGTATCGCAGCTCTCCCAGCCACACCGGCTGTGTCCATTGTCCTGCAATGCCATTGCGGATTTGGCTGGCGATTTTCTTCATCACTGTGTTTCTGTCAGCAGGTTCTAGCACAGTCTGCAGCAAGACAGAGATCCAACAAGTTGGGATGTAAAAGTGCAGTGGTGTCAAATCTTGCAAAGAAAAGTAGGGGTCTCTGGTACCTTCATAGCCTGATGCAGGACTTCCTTATTGATGTTGACGTAGGCCAGCTCTTGGCCAAATAGTTTCAAGTAGGCTGATATCAAGGGGGTTTCTGTTGGCAGCTCTTTCCATCCCAGCAGCTAGGGAACGGATAAAGAAAGGAGCAAAATTCCTCAGTGCAACACTTCACAAATGGCAATTCAGCAAGATGATCAAACCCATCACCGAGGAAGCTGGTATTTTCCATTGCTGCTTTGTAAATAGCAGTGGCACTAATTCAGAACTACTCCTTGACGCTGACTTGCCCACGAGTAGCCTCCTGTTCAGTGTTTCGCATCCCGATGTAATAACATTTACACAGAGGGTCTGGGCCATTAGTACCATTAAATCCAGTTTGAAACCACAGCAACAAATCACCTTTTCTCTTGAAGACAAAGGTATATAATGGTAAACTAAGTGAAGTAGGTGAAGGGAGGGAGGAGGAAGCCCGCCAGGCATGAGACACACATGGTGCAGCAATGCCCGCCTCCCCCCTCTCCTCCTGTGCTCCTTCTGCAGCCATACATGAGGGAAGGAGGCAGGGCCAGAGCGAGAATTTGCAAAAGCTATCACAACCATCACAAGGAGTGCTGTCCCCTGCAGACCCGCTGCAGATCCCTTTCACAGAAACACTCGAGCTGACTGTAGGCAGGTGATTTACTTTCTGCGACAGGGCTTAACTAGTACGAGAAGCCTCACTAAATACCCCTTCATATAACCCACACCTTGCTGAAAATACCTACAGCTTTTCCGATCTCCTTTATCTTTTTGTATGTGGGATATTCAGCAAATGGGATATTTCGTTTCATGATGACATCTGTGAGGCCTTCCACCCGGACACCAACCTACCAAAAGAGCACGAGAAGGAGTAGTCTGAAACATACTGACAGAAGCAAAACTTTGTGGTCAATTTTAATTTTAATTTTGCTTTATTATTGATTTAGGTAAATATTTACCTCCACCAAATCAGCCACTGACCCTGCAGAATATGCCACCATCTTGGAAATTATTGCTGATGGGAACATTGTTCCGGGGCTGTTCATAACAAAGACATCTCCAGCAGCACCAACTTTATAGTTATCTACGGCAGAAGTAAACAAGAGAGACATCTTTTTTCTAACCATTCTGCTTATCATTCAACATCAGCTTTCTGCAGCTTTTTCCACTGCCAGCTCCAAGATACACCATTCCATAAATTTTAACTGTTTAGGCCCAAATTAATAAAAGGCTACTCATGCACTTCTAAATACGTTACTGTCACATTTAATTCAATTTCTTATTGAAACACAGAATTACGTATTTCTTCAAAGGACTTCATGTCTCTTAAGAATGGATTTCTGAAGTGAAAATTTCCTGCTCACCGAAAGGCTTTTACTCACCAAAGTATCCACCAATATGCATGACCTTGCTATACCGGTAGCTCAGCCTGTCCAATTTGGGGGCCAGCAGCTTCAGGGCGATATTGCAAGCCGAAGATCTGAACAAAATGAGAAAGGCAATAATGTTCAGAAATAAGCTGCACCCCATCGGAATATCAACAGAATTCAGCCTGTCAGCACATGCAGTGCTCACTAAGAACTACGTAACAGATCTTACTATTTGCAGAAGGTCACCCACTTTGTTCCCGTCTCTACTTACATGTTGTACATGTACGGCAATCTGCTCTTGGACAAAGCCTTCATGTGGGAATACACAAAACTGGCCACTTGCAAACTGCTCTCCTTCATCGCCACATTTGCTATCGTTGTTATTAGAGGAAGGGCAGGCCTTGTCTCAAAGATAACAGCACAAGCCATCATGCGCACTTCAGGGGGAAGTGACTGGTCTGCAAGGATCTGAATGAGAGATGCCTGCACCTGCAGAGAAAAACACATGTTTGGAATTACCAATAACTGAGACTGTTTTTGAAGACTGGATCCACAGGTAACCTGCAAGAAATATGGGAGAGGAGGTCATTGTCCCTGCAGAAAGGTTACCTGACCTTTTCTCCGGCATCGTTCTACATCATTTTATTAAGACAACTAAAGGGGCCATGGAGGAACGGCCCCGTGGAGAAGGGTGGGCATGGAATCTGAAATAAATGTCCGTGTATCTATGCATTAGGTCAAGCCATCACAATCAAAAAGACATCAGCATGGCTTTTTGCATTACTGACATTCAAAGACTGATGAATAACTCTGGAAGAAAGAGCGGTAGATAAGAGAATAGATTGATTCTTTGGAGTAACCCCGCTGACTTGGTGAGCATGCTTCACTAATTCAGACCACTTTTAAAAGGGGAGCTTCAGCAGCTCCCCAAAGACAGTCTGAGTGAAGGCTGTCTCATACAGCTCCCATATCTAAATCATATAGAAGGCAGGAGTCTTGTCTATGCTCAATACACCAGCAACCTCAGTGGGAAGTCAGTGCCGACTCATCCAACCTGACTGGAAGGATCTAAAAGACACAGACCAATGTCGATGTGTTGCTGAGGAGGTCAATAGGAAGTGTCTCTCTCCCTCCTCTTGACTATCGAGGCAGGTTAAATGAAATGTCTGACATTTAGGTGGCTAAATTTCCAGCATATATAACTAGCACAGAACTTAACTGGTTATGGCAGATGACTAAATGAACACTGCTGATATCCTTCTGGAAGCTTCCTACTGGCTAACAATTATTACAGCTTAGCAGAAAACATCAGCTGGAATATAAAAATGTATTGTGTTGTTCTTAAAAATAATAAATTTTTTTAAAACCATTAAATTCTTTGCCCTTTACAGTATATATTCTCTAACTCACTAAGTAAAGAAATCTCTGACAGATCATACTTACTGGTTTGGGGTCCTTCCGAGCTATTTTTCTCAAGGCCATTATGGCATCGATCTGAATGTGGGTGGGGATCTCAGAAGTACTGGATGAAGATGCGGGAAGGAACTTCAGGATGCGCTTGATGCTGGCTGGTTCTCCCATGTTACCAATGCACTTCAAAGCTAATTTCATTTTGTCTTCACGGCCCCTGCTGATTGCTTCATCGGCCAGGTCATGGATGGGCTATAGGCAAAGCACAGTTCAGTCTTTTCTTCCTAATGTATAGATTGTCCACAGCGTTCTCCTTACCCACTGAAAAGCTTATCGCAATAAACCAACCAGTTTTAATAACATTACTCAGTAATGGCTTCTTTCAGGATTTTACCTGAAAATTGTGAAAATTGTGGTTTCAATGATGAAGCAAATATCTACACTAGTAAATGAGTCATTGCCTTTGTTCTGAGGGAGACCTATGAAATGCATATTTGTAAGTCCAATTGCCATTTTTGTATTCTTGTATCTTAAAAGAATTAAGCTAATGTAATGGCAATTACTGAACTATTAAGGCCAACCTGAGAAAAAGCCACTCACCTGAAGAGCTTCTTTAGGACAAGCTGAAGTCTGAGAACAATATCTATTGACCACAGAACTGTACCCCAAGCAGGCAACTTGCTGAAGCATAGGACTTTTCTGAATTCGAGAACTGGTCATTAAATCCTGTGGGGAAAAAAATTAATTTGATATTTAATACAGTGCTTGACATAGCTTTCAGAGCAGGAAAATCATCAGAGCTTATCTGAGGGGATCAGTTTCAGAATGACTATTGCACAGCCAAACAAATTAGATCAGCTTGTGGATGTTTGATTTGCAACCTTCACTGAGGAGCTAGTGAAGCTAGTTGCAGTATAAATAAGCACGTATGGAAGTTTACGTATCACCATTCTGATTTTCTCAACTGAGCCTAACACTGGAAATACAAGGATTATGGGTAAACATCAATCTGTAAATGGAATATCCTCAGAACAATGTGTAACTTGATTAACGATGCATTCTCACACCACATCCTTTTTTCCTATTTGAGACTAGAGATGGGAAAAATCCTGTTCAGAGTAAATGATTCATTATAGTGTCAAAATACTTGATGTTTGCACTAACCCTTTCACTTGCAACACTTTCCAGTTTATAGCAATAGTTTGCAGTTAAAAGAGCTATTCAAATGGCATTACACACAAATCACCATTTGTTTCAGAAGTGAGAGATTGAAGTGGACAAAGTTTTGTCTGTACAAGGCATGACATGTGATCCCAGCAAACTAAAATGGGAATTATTCTCAGAAGAATTATTCTCCCATGTTATGGGACAATGGCTTTTATACCCATGTAACAAAATGAGGGCACATGGCTGTGTCTCCTCTCACGTATGTAGTGCCAAAAGAAACTCACAGTACGACATTTGCACAAAATTGGTACACATGTGGAGAGGACAATCCAGTCTCTAATACACTTATAATCAAAGGTTGCCATCAGTTATCATTCTTTTTGTTATCAGATAAGAAATATTCACATGGATTTACTCACTGCTGCTATTGGAACAGTGTCTTCATCGGCTTTCGTTAAATGGAGAGCAAAAGAAACACTTAGCAGAGTCTGAAGGTAGCTAAGGTCATCATTGCGAATTCTGGCCTTAATGAATTTGAGTGCTTCTGTGGTGCCAGTCGCAGAAACTGCACTCAGCAGCCATCGCCTGCAAGCATGTTAAAAACAAACAAACACCAAAACCCAACTTAATTTTAGCTCTCAAAAATGGAAAAATTTCTTACAAGTTGACACAATGAAATACCTGTAGCGGGGTTTATCTGAAAATTGTCTCCAGATGGACTCAAGAGTATCAGCGCCTGTGATCCGGCAGAGCTGGACGAGCTCCAAGAACCTGTATGGAACATCATCGTGGAAATCTTCTTGGTTATTCAGGACTATGTGTTGCAGTGTTTCCACTATCTGTTACAAAACACGAGAGAGAGAGGGCATACATAATTAAATCTTTTGGGTTTTATGATCATTACTCTTTATTAACTTTCTTATTAGGAAAGCAATTTGAAGACCTAAAAATACTATACCCGTTGCTCAGGGTTTTTTGTCTTGATTAGCTGCAGTGGCATCTGTGTCAACGCTGATGAGAAGTGGTAACGAAGGCTTCCGTAGCTCTGCATGGAAATGTCTGGAGCGCTCCCCCGTTCGCTTCTCACTTCAAGCAAGGTGAGTTTTTGTCTGTCAAGAGACAAGAGTCGCGGAGGAATGAATTAGCTCTCTTCCTCCATCTGCCTTGGCTGTTTTTGGTTCAGTGATACTGTGATGGTATCAGCTTTACTCTTTAACCATTTTTCTTATCACAGTAAAATCTTACGGTTTGGTAATGGAGAAAGCCTTCTAATTGGAACAAAGTACTACTAGAGCTTTCTACAATTGTTTCTGAGGAGCTAAACTGCTGTCTTCTGTGTGAGAGCTACCAACACAGTAATCGGTGATCTCATTTCTGTGTGCATCTTCTTCCTCCTGACACCATAAATCAGTCCTTTTTCAGGAGAGTAGTAAAGTGTCATTTTTATGGTATAAGCAAGCAAAAGAGCTTTTCTCCTTTTCTTCCATGTAATAGTAGTGCCAAATTCACCAGGGTACAAATAAAGACTGGTTCACTAAATTTTCAGGAGTGTAGAAACCCCGAGTATGAGTACTCGCAGCTTTACCCAAATGCTGTGGAGATCTATTCTCATTTCACTTCAACTGAGGATGAAAAGGACTGCCAGAATCCACAATTATTCTCACTTTGTGAGGCAAGCCCATGTCCCACCTACCTTGCTTCCATGACAGCAACACCAGTTGGTTCACTGAGCGGCGAGATCTGGTACACCTGCTGCGACACCACTTCTGTGATCAGGGTACCACTGTCCGACTGCTTCAGTTTGTAGGAGAAAGCTGCAGTCCCTTTTATGAGCCTTCCCTTCTGGAGGAGGAGAGAGAGACCCAAAGAGTGAGTGGGAGCAGAATGGCCGCGCTTGTAACCAGGAAGATCTTTTCACGTCTCACGTACCATTATGTCGACAGGACAAGGATAGAGGTAAGCCATTCCAACACTCTTCGTCACCTTTTCCTGGCAATTATTTTGGTCTACGGTTTTGGTAACAGAGACTCGGCTGTTCTTCCTGTCTTCCTGGATGATGTACCTTGTATGGCAAACACCTCCAATTCCGGCCTGTGCACATCAAAGGAGAAAATGAGACTTCCCAAATACATCAGGATTTCCCTGCATGAGAAGTTCCATTTAACAAAGATTCTGAAGGAGCATTAGAAGGGTAAGAACCTACTGAACAGTCTGAACTAAGTGTTGAAACCTGTTACCATTACTCACAATTAATCCTATTGAACTGAAAAACAGATCTGTGAACAATAGTCAGGGGACTTGAGTTTCAAATGAAAAAGTAACCAGTTAATTAGTATCATCGATAAACAAATAAAGCAGATCAAGTAGCTCAATCAGGGAAGCTATATAACAAACATATTCATAGATAATAATTCTTTTTTCTTCAAAGGACTGTATTTTAAGTCTTAAAGACAGATGTCTTAAAAAGGATCCAACTCAGATGATTTGTTCAATATACATGCACACATAAAAAAATACAAAACCTGACTTTTTTGATGATGAACATTTGAAAGTAGATGCAAATAAACAGAAACTTGAAGGAAGAGCACCTAAATGGAACACATCATTTTGGTAAAGTAGTTTTAGAATGGAAAAAAACAAACCTCTTGCAATTCATACACATTCTGTGATTTTTTAACGGTTATCTGCAGCATGTTCAGTAATCCTCTCACTATGTTAACACACACGTCGGGGCAGTCTTCTGGGCCATAAATGTTTCCAATCCGTCCACTACTGTATTCAAACTTGAAGGGCCGGGTAAAACATGAAGAAAACACTTGGGTGATTTTGGAAGATCGAGTAAATGGGTCCCTAGGCCAGATGCCATTGAACTCCTCGAATTGTGGAGAGCGGATCTGAGAGGAAGTTAAGAAGAGATACTGATGTGAATAAAATTACTCTGGTACTAAATATGCAAACAGATTGGAAGAAATTAACCTAATCACTAGTTAGATATGCTTTCCTTCCAAAGATGGCTTAGCAATTCATACAGCAGTTTATTCTCTTGTCTCTTGTTTACATGACTGTGAAACCAGTACAAACCCTATGGGCCCAGCAGCGTTCTCTTACAGAAGTAGTTAACGTACCACTCTTGTCTCCCACGGACATTTTAAACATTTTACTTTCATTAACTCTATATGGAGAAAGGCTGACTCAAAAAGCAATTTGAAAAATTCAAATAAAATTCTCCCTATTCTTTCAGCCTTATAATAAATATTCTGCTTTAGGTGAAATTTAGCATTTAAAAAGCTTGTAGCATTCTAAATGTCAAAAAATTGCAGTTTTAGAATGTTCCATTTTAACTTGTCCCCTTCAAAATTTGTTTTTACTAAACTAGTTGCTATATTTGACTCATATTTGTGAATTGCTTAAATCAACTATTGGGAGGGAGGGGATGGTATTAATGAACAATGTATTTATAAACCTTTTTTCCCTCAGGCTGAAACACAATGTAAATCCGAAGCAATTTCAGTAACTTTGGCAAAGTCACTGCCCATTCAGGTGTTGCAGAGCAAAGCCTGGTGCACACCATGTAAGAATTTCAGGATGATGACCGCAGTGTGAAATGCAATCCCTAGCCCATAATTCTGGCATCTTGCCCTCATTAATGAAAGATGATCTACAGCTCAACTATGACCAGTGAGAGCTCTGTCACTGAACTCGGTGCCCCAAAAAGAAGCTCTGATTTGTAACTAAATTGAACAGACAAATAGAAGTATTTTTCGGAAACATATTTATTTTGGAAGGATCAGGTCCTAGTTCTATTGATGTTGGCAGAGGCATGATTTCACATGTAAAGATCTTTACTGCATTGTCCAAACACTAAATATTATTACATACTCCTGTTTGATGTCTTTCATTTCTTAATCTTTCTTTTATCACCTACCAATTTTTATCTTTGGCTTTTATCACGTTTTAAATACATGTGTATTATTTGCCTGCATGACAATAATTTTACATACGCAAGTCCTGGCTTCCCACAGAAGCTGGAAGTGTGTGTTGAGATTAGAATCAAACCTTAAGCTCAGAGCAGGCTTGAGTGCCCTGAGTTAGAAATAACTCTACCAGAACCCCTGATTTCTGCACCTCTGTTTCCGACGCGGTGCCTTGAGGAACACCTGCTACAAACAACTTCCACAATAAACACCGGTGAGCGACTGTTGCCACATCACTCATCACTTTGAAGCTTTAACTCGCAGATATTTCTGACATACAGCACTAAGTCTCCAGGTGTGTTTCCTACAGCTTTCCTAACCCCAACTAGCCAGACGCAATGACGGCTGTGATTTATATTTCGCTGTCACGTGGTACACTAGGAGGAAGCCACAGTACCTTGAGGAGGTAGGTGCTGTCTGACAGCGCGCTGATCTCTACTTTGCTGCTCAAGCGCACGCCGGCTTTGGCTAAGCTTTTTTCTTGAAGCCCATTCAACACCCAGCCTTCATAGCTGTACAAGTGGCTCTTTCTGCTACTGAATCCAGGGTCTGCGGGGAACAATAGCCATTTTCATTATACTTGCAAACATCTTCTAATAAACAGAAACCACAACAAAGTCACCAAAAGAAGGCTGTAGAAGGAAATTTACTTACCAATGTCAAACTTCTGGCTACCTGCAAAAAGAGATGGAAAACCAGGTGAGCAACATTCAGTCTAGATCCAATTATTGCCACCGAACTTAAGGAATATTTGGGAGAGAGAGATGGAGAAGGGATATGTGGGCTTACCTACAAGGGTGAGCGCTAGCGCGAGAATGATTCCCCTCATAGTGAAGGTGAATGGGGCTCTGCCGGACATGGCGAGACATTTATGGAAAAAAGCTCAGGAACACGTGGCTGTGTTCTGCTGAATTCTCAAGTTTTTTATCAGTTTATGTAAACACTTCCCTTTTTGCAATCATACTTTCTCCTCAGATAGAATAACAGAAATCAAGTCATACCTTGGCATCTCACTGATTTTCTCTTAGAAGCCCTTTGCTGGATTGTTTAAGTTTCTACTTATCCTGGTAAAACATTTTTATTAGGTCATTTACAATAAATTTACAATAAACACATTACTTAATTTCCTAGATTGTGTCACGGCTGGCTGCTGGCATTTGGTCCTGCCACAGAGGAGGTTGATTTTGCCCAGGTTATGCTGACCTGGCACCTGACCCAAACTGTTATCTAACTGATAGTGGCCCAATTAAGAGTCAGTGTCACACACGTTAACACTGCTTTTTCTCTTCCCTCAGCATTAGTTTACAGGCACCCCTGTAGACAGGAAACAGGTACAGCTAAACTCTTGCTATTCTTACTTTCGTATGTGCACCAAAGCACATTTAAAGTCCTACTGAAACCTCATATATATAGAATATATATTTATTTATTTATTTAAATGAGAGGATCAGAGTGTCCTTTCAGCTCTGGTCACACTGACCAGGAATATTTTTTAAATGAGCAAAGATTTCATAAGCAATCTGTAAATATTTTATCTCCCCAAGGTAAATGACAGCTAAATGTGAACAATTAAAAGCTGCAGAGGCTCTTAGCAGCAAAGCAGGGGGAAGGGGAGTGCAGGTCAGCTAGAACTTCTGCATTTCCTAAGGAGCCAAATACAAAATGCAGCCAAGAACCTGAACCAATGTAGGCTTGCAGCCAGCTTCATCACTGACTTATATTCACAGCCCAGGAGCACATTCACACCAGTGTTCTCGAAATGCCGGGGGCATGGAGGCAAGTGGAGATGCATGAAACATGCTTGCCCCTTTTTGAGCATGGCAATAGATTGATAGTCACAAAAAGGGAGGAATGAGTTGTGGTCAAACCCCAGAAAAGTTACAGAGTCTTCCCACGTGAGCTGGGTAGCAGCTGGAGCAATAAAAAAAGGCAAGAAAAACGCAGAGGGGCTTCTGAGTTGGAGGGAGCGTCTGGAGGGGTAACTTCAGGCAATGCAATGAACTGCAGGCTTTAAGTCAAACACAAATGTGAAGCTGATTCTAATTCCACCTCTGCAACATACTGGTTGCTCAGTCATTTTATTTCTGTCCCCACAATATCTGTGGTTATAAGATTAATCACAGAAGCACCATTTGTGGCAAACATTATTTTAACCACCACAAGATAACATTTATTTTCTGTTCCAGCAGTTTCTAAAGTCTCCCACCAGCAACTGCTCTTCCTGAGTTATCCTGGAATTTTTCAAAACAGACTTCTCCAGGCTGTAAATCCACCTAGGGTTGTGTGCCCCCTGTTCTGGGAACTTCCATCCAGCTCACAGCAGAAGGCTATGTTTTGGTGGGGACATTAGCAGGAAATGTCTCCTTTTTCATGATTATCCATCTGTTACTATGTTCAAGGGAACAAGTATGTTTTGTGCCCCAGAAAACAAACTTCTCACTATCACATTTGGCAAGCTCCTCCATACAATTGTAATTAGTTATCATTGAACATTTCTTTAAAACAAACGTACCTGTTATACACTCCACTCAGCTTCACATCTGGTACAACTCAAAACTTGAATGAAGGAACACGAGTATTGTGTCCATGTGAAAACTACAACACAATGTATACCATGAGATTTTTATTTGAACATTGCCTTTGGGATGACTTCTTGGATCCAACTCTATCAACCTTCCGTATCTTGTTGTCTACTTCTCTCGCAATTTGGGTGGAAGGTGGAAGAGCAGAAAGTAAAAGCAGGAGTTCTTGCATGTTCTCACATAAAAAAGCTTTTGGTAACTGTAAATTAAAAACAAACAAACAACCCACACCCAACCAAAACAAAACTGCCAGCACAAGTAGCAGCTAAACTGATTCAACATACACAGCATTGCCATTACCCTGTAAATATGTCTATTTTCCTTTAGAGATTAACCCATTTAAATTCTATTATTGGGAATTTGTTCGTCACCTCAGCCCAGTTGGAGTGTACACAGAATAATCCCTGAGGAAAAGCGAGGATGCAGTCCGATTTTTTTCATACCCATGAGCGTATTTTTGTCCTGCTGCAACTGAAATCGAGCGAGTCAGCAGGAGCTGGGGGAAGCAGTTCTTCAAATTAGGAAGAGGGCTGTTTTGTGGGGAGAGAGTTTTCTGAAGTTTTCATTTATTAGGGTTTTTTTTTTTGCTATGCAGTCTGCTTTGCAAAAGCTTTGTTGCAGCACTCGCAACCACTGGGGATGAAAGGAGGGGGAAAAAAAACCAAACCCACAACAGCTGTGATCTAATCCAGGGAAGTAAATTCTCACACCTAGTCAGACTGATCTTTATGGCAACGCGCTCTCACCGTGTAGCCTGGTAAAGCAGCAACGCCCCTACTTAAAGGCTGTGGGACACACACCACCGTGGTTGAAGAGAACCACCCATCTTTCCAGTACCATGCAGAGGTAGCTAACAATAACGATGCTGAACAGCCACGGGTGGCCAGTGCTCCCTGTTCCTTCTGTAGTCAGCCACTTCATGTGCCCGTGTGTAGCCCCGCCATGCCACATCCCTGCCAGCAGCCCCCCTTCTGGCTCTTCGACAGCCTCCAAGTAATTACATCCACTCCCTCCATTTGGGTCACAGAACGTTACAGGGAAGAATTATTATCATAGAAGCATAGAATGGTTAGGGTTGGAAGGGACCTTAAAGATCATCCAGTTCCAACCCCCCTGCCATGGGCAGGGACACCTTCCACTAGACCAGGTTGCTGAAAGCCTCATCCAGCCTGGCCTTGAACACTTCCAGGGATGGGGCATCCACAGCTTCTCTGGGCAACCTGTGCCAGTGCCTCACCACCCTCTCCGGGAAGAATTTCTTCCTGATAGCTAATCTAAACCTCCCTGATTAGATGTCTATTGATCTAAATCTCCCACACTGATGGCTAATCATTCAGTAGGCACACGCAAAAGGTTAAATGGGCAAGTTATTTTGTTCTTCAAAGGCATTATTATCCCAAAAACGCGGGTCTGCGCGAGCGCGGCCCAGGGCCCCAGCCGGGCGCGCTGCCTCAGCAGAGCAG